>NC_060896.1:27885276-28080276 GCF_014805685.1 Silurus meridionalis
ATGGCGTAAAAAATGATCATGGAGTTGAATCAGAGCAAATCGAGGGCCATGAGTTGAATTATACAGTATGAAGTGCTGGTGAAATGGAAAGAGGACAAAAAGAGGATTGCGGTAAGAAGATCCTGTGGTTTGGAGGTCGGTGGTCGGATCCAGTGTGTAACCAGAAGTGACTTCAAGGCCTAACAGCATTGTCAGGTGTTCATTCCAGACATGGAGCATTAAATCTTGATGTCATGCACCAGCAGGAACATGGGCAATGGTTTGCACCATCAAGCTGCCATGCTTCACTCGAAGATACCAGCCAGAAACGGTTCGGATTTTATAGAAGTGCTCATATATGCAGAGATGGATCTCAGCCCCAATGTGGTGTCTCCAGAGGGGAAAAATATACCGTCTGTTTAAGCATCTATTAGGGTCCTCAGTTCAGTGTTGTGGGTGTTGAAAGAGGAATGTGTTTTTTTTCCCAGAGAAAGAAGGACAAAAAAAGCAAACGAGAACCAGACGTGATGCGGGAGTGCCGTTAAGGCCTGGTTTCTGAGTTCACGCTCAGAACTAGGTCAGATATTCAGTGGAGTTGTCCTGCATCAGTAGAGCAACAAATTAACAAGCAATGAATAACACTGGATTCACACACTGCGTGAGAGTTATTACTGGTGATGTTACTGGTGATGGACAGTAATGAAGTTAATGTAATTTGTTATTGTACTCAAGGAGCTTTTTCACGTATCTGTACTTTACTGAAGTGTTTTTATTTGAGGAGACTTTTATTTTAACTTCACTACATTTCAAAGTCAAATCTTTTACTTTTTACTACATTTTGTAAAATCAGTCGTTTCTTTTTATTTACAAGGATAAAAACGTAACTGGTGAAACACGCAGCGAGTCACCAATCAGGATCGAGCGCACGCTCTGTTTTACACGTGTTCTGATCGGCGCTTGGTGCATCTACTGATCACCAACATACAGTTCAGCATCAGTTCAACATCAAGCAGAACATTTAGAGAGGAATAAATGATGAAGAAACTCCAGACTCGAACTCACCACCACACACGTGGGTTTATTTATGTGATTTCAGTGAAGTAGTGAAAAGAAGGTTTTGTGTTCATGATGATTGTAATAGAAATCAATCAGTGTTTGAGTCATTAATATCATTCTATTAATAGATCAGTGTGCTGAGAGTCACATTCAAGTCTTTACACATAAACTGAGGTGATTAAGTAAAGAATCTTGTAATAAAAATGATAATAGGAACATTAGAGTTATAATAAATCACTACTTTTGATACTTAAGTACATTTGAAGGCGAAAACTTTTGTACTTTAACTCAAGTGAAAGTTTTAAGGACTTTAACTCAACTACATGGTTTATATACTTTATTCACCACTGGATGTTACAGATGCTCTTTGCTTCTTTACTCCCACAGTCAATTCTGAGGGTTCTGGAGAAGGTAAAAGAAAACCCAAATATATTGCCAAACACTTTCCACTCCAGACGCCTTGCTGGCATTCACTGACCAAACCCTTTATACCTAAAAAGGCTTCTTCCAGGTGCTCTCCACAGGGAGTGTAAGCAACAGTTGGACATGTCTGGTAGACACAGAAGCTTTTACTCTATTTGTAGGATTACATCTAAAAATAGAAAAAGGGTAAAGGCTGTATCCAATTTGTCCCAAAGGTTGGGTTGAGGTTACAGCTCTATAGCAGGAGATCATCCACACCGATTCATGCATCTTCATGGAGCTGGCTTTGGGGCATTGCCATGCTGGAACAGGTTTGAGGAAAAAATTCAATGCTGCTGCATTCATAGACACTGTATACAATCCAACTTTGTGGTAACGGTTTTTGGGGATATGGCTCAAAAGAGTTAGGTGTCACAATACTTTTGTTCATACCATGTATGTGTAGCATAGTCCTGATCACTACAAGGTCAGAAGCATGTAATAGTTAGGCATCTCTCAGATTAAACCTGGAAATAAAGAGCGAAAGACGAGGATCAGATGGAGGGAAAAAAAATAATGATTTCGCAGCCAAGCCAAAGAAAACACATTTTGTTCAACTAGGCTATTTACAACCATCAGAGGAGTATCCATTTCCTGTCATCTCCATCATACATCTCAGAGCCAAGGAGATCACAGCCCAATTAGGGCCTGATATCTAATCGATACACCACTGGAGCTGGAAGTCATGAAGTAGGCCCTTGAGAGCTGCAGCTCAAATAACTCCACTGTGAGTGCTGTGTGGGAGGAACGGCACGGAGAAACTCATCCAGATGAAAAGACAGAACCATGGAGATGGTGGTGCACACATGTCATAATGAAACCGAAATTCTGCTATATGGCCTCCTGTTCGATCCGTGAATGACTTATGACTTGCTCAGTTTTCACTGTGTAACAATGCACATGTGGCATGTTATGTCCTCAGCATCTTCACTCTTTTATCAGATCTTTAATTATATATTAAATATTTAATATTGTAAAAATATTCATGGGGAAATATATATATATTATACATATATATATATATATATATATATATATATATATATATATATATTATACATATATATATAATTATACATTTTTCCCTGGTGTCATTTAATTTGTTACATCCTGATTATAAAATGTTTTATGTCTTTATTAAAAGTAATAGTAATAGTTTTTTTTTCTGCAATGTGAAAAACATTTGAATAGAATAATCAGGTTGCCATCTCTCTTCACAGGATGAAGTGCTCTCTAGGCGCTATGCTTAACTTCATTAAAACAACATGATGTCAGTTCTGTACCTCCGCCTGACCTCGCTGGTGTACCTCACAGCACCACGAGCATCTCTCATGAGCTAATGTGCCTGAACACCACGCATCCTGGTGTTGGGTCGAACGATCTGAACATCACAGACGCGTTGCAGGTCGGCTAATATAGCGAGTTCGCTGAGTGTTTTCACACACACACTTACACACAACGAAGTTTTCCAGCAGGCCACACACACACAGTGACATGACCAGAGAGAGGAAGAGAGGCTCAGGTAGCTCAGTGGTGGAAAGGATGACGAATGTCTTGGCGTAAACAGGGAGGATTTGAGGTGAGGATGTTGGCTGGGTTTCCAAACACAGATTGGGTGTTAACGATCAATCCTCCATTCACTTTGTGTGTGTGTGTGTGTGTGTGTGTGTGTGTGTGTGTGTTGAGGCTGTACATTTGAGTCACCCACAATTCTGACTTTATTTCCATTTCAACTGTTTTTCTAAAAACCATTATTCACTCATGAGATAAAATTTGGTGTTTAGGTTCAGAATAATGTTTAAATATTGTGGATTTCACTTCATGAGGCCTCGAACTCACTATGATACCAAAATTATACTTTTTTTTTCGTTTTAAACTAGAAATCTTTGCATAACAAATGATCATGAAGTCAGAATTTCTCTCTTAGTTCAAGAAGCTCAGAGCTCCACATGCATTTAGAAATTGAAGCTTTGTTGAAAAAAAACCTCATGCTACATGTATATACACTATATAGACAGAAGTATTGCGACACCTAACTTTTTATGTGGTTCTTCTATAAACCATTACCACAAAGTTGAAGGCATTTAATTGTTCAGGACGATGTGTTAGCATAACATCTTCCCCTCACATGAACTAGGAGACCTGAACCTGTTCCATGATGATGCCCCTGTGCACAAAACCAGCTCCATGAAGATCTGCTTTCCATAAAGATGTTTTAGTGGAAGATCTCCTGCTATAGTGCTCTTAACCCTAGTGAACATGATGAATTTAAATGGAGGTTACAAAAAATGGGGACAAAATGTAGAATAGGATGTTCTCAAGGTCCACCAATGATTGTTCATCTAATGTAGATTAGTTTTTACAGACGTCCCACAATGCCGTTGCAATAAAAGGATAATGTACGTTGATTATTTTCCGATTACAGAACAGCCAGGATTGTTTTATTCCTCACCTATTAAAAATGCATGAACAATCGTAACCATACATTTGCCTTTATGTCCTGACTAATGGAGTGAAAACGAGAGTTCAAATCTGAACAGGAAGTTGTGCTCTGGGAAGTGTGTGTGGTCCCTAGTGCAGTCCATCCAGCTGAGTGTCTGAGGGCAAAATCCAGAGACGGCAGAGAAAAAAAAACAGAGAAACATTGTGGGATGCCGACCCTTTCGTTCTCCAAACGAAACAAGATTTTGGTCTTTTGTCCGACCTACAAATCTCTCGAGCTTCTGTTTGATTTAATGGTTTAATGTGAGGTTTGAACTATTAGCAGCTGATGAAAATAATGGCCTCAATTATGTGTACTGGAGAAATAAAGGATTTCAGAACTTTGCTGTAGGCTACATAACGTTCGTTCCAGCGTTCTCAAGGCAGAACAAGCACCGTGTGTTGTTTTATTTTTATTCGCTTCCTTAAAGTCGCCAATCGCTCATTTGACGCTTTTTGAATTTCAGATTCTCTGGTGCACCGTCGTTGCTTGAAAAAATCGTCCCGGCTGCTGTGTTGCGTTAAGCTCTTCAGCGGTCAGGGTTAATAAGCTGGGGAGGTGGTGTGGAGCTGGTTCTAGTTCTTGGATGGGTTGGGCAAAAGCTGAAAGAGGGCATTGTGCTTCTGAAGGGAGGAGAAAGCAGGACGGGGAGCGCTCCAACTCCTCTTTCGAGTTGTGGTTTGGAGGCCTGGTGTGTGGTTCAGGCTTTTTAGCGCTCTCTGTCGCTGTAAAAACAATACCTGCGTCTCCTCAGTGCAGGTAAAGGACTGAGAACGTGAACAATAAACAGACAGACAGATGGATGGATGGATAAAGCAAAAATCTCTTATACTCACCAGACGCTTCTGTCTCTCCATCTCTTCACAGGCTGTTAATTTTGCACTTGGCCCACACTGAGACAGAGAGAGAAGTTGGAGCTTTGTGTGAGGCATCACTTCGAAAGGCAATAAGAATAACAGACGTTTCTCTCTCTCTCTCTCTCTCTCTCTCTCTCTCTCTCTTCTCTCTCTTTTCCTTAAACTGCCTATAAAACCTTTTTCCAGGGAACTGTGGGCAATTAATTAAATTAGTACAAAGTCAATGTCATATGACCTTCTTTTCCATCCTATAAAGCCCGTGCCTCATGGCTCCACTAGAGACAGACGTCCTTCACACACAACGGTACAGAGACACTGAGAGAAAATATACCATGAGATAAATCTAAACTTTTCGAAATAATACATTTTTATAAAAGCCAACTGAATGCAGACATCATTTTCCTCCATAAGGATGTGAGCGAACGCGCGATGCCGTCCTTAGAGACGGTCTTTATTTAGGAATTCTTCGCCGTCTCGTCTTCACTCAAGCGCATTATGATAAATTCGGCACAGGTGCCACCTCCTCCGAGGCAGGTGTGGACGGATGCCTTGTAGACGAAGGTGATCCATCAGCGACGACGAATGGGAATTCTCTCAAATGCGTTCCCGATGCGTTTCATGCCGAGGGCCGCACGCCACGGACCCCTAGCAGCGTGACACCGCAGGAAATCAATGGCAAACACTTAAGGTCAATGTAGTGTTGGAAAAGTACTCAAGTCCTGATAGATGGAGTTCAGTCACAGGAACGGCAGGTGGGGAACGCACAGCCGGTTCCATAGGTGAACACTTGTGTATTCATGATACATGTGAAAGCGCTAATTAAGAACATTTTAGTTCAACAAAAATACATGCTATTATCTGAAGCGACTTCATTACATTTATACAACTAAACAGCTATAGTGTTAAAGGCCTTTCTCAGGGGCCCAGAAGTGGCAGCTTGATTTGGCTGTGATTTGAACTCACGATGAACTCACTACAAAGATTCTAGTACCAAACACCCTAACCACTAAGCTACCACCTTCCCTACCCTATGTGTGGGTTACATATGTGATATCCCACAGGGCTCTATTATAAGCCCACTACTGCTGTGACTTTTTTTTTAATTTATTGCATTTGGACGACGCCCTTATCTAGAGCAATTTACATTTATTTCATAAATACAGCAGTTATGAAGTTAAGGGCCTTCGTCAAGGGCCCAGGGGTGGGAGCTTGGTTTGTCTGGGATTTAAACTCATGACCTTCAGATCCAAAGTCCAATACCTTAATTACTAAACTACCACCTCCCCCACCACATGAATTGATTACACTTATGTGGTATCCCACAAGGCTCTATTACATGCCCACTATTGCTGTGCCATTTATTTATTTGTTTCTGTTTATTTGTTTATTTATGGCATTTGGTAGACATGATTATCCAGAGTGCCTTACGATTATTTAATTCTATACGCACTTGAGTGTTAAGGGCATTGCTCAGAGGCCCAGCTTGACAATGCAGGAATTTGATCTCACAACCTTCTCATCAGAAATCCAATACACATCTACACAAGCCAGATGCTATGAAATATGTTGCTATGGAAACCTTCTTTTTATGCCCTTTTATGCTTTATGCTTATTTTTATGTTTTACAGCTCAAGGTTTCATAAAGCATAAAAAACAAAACAATGATAATAACTTGCTAGTCAACAAACATGTGCTGCTTATTGAGACTGTCAATGTGACCACATTATAGATCCTTAATTCCAGATGATTTATTTCCCAGGCTTGATAAGTCACTTGTTGATTTTGCTAGCATGAGTGAAATCGCTAGCATTAGATAGTGTTGCGTTAATTAAATACTTAAGTGTTAGTGTTTATCTGCATGATCATGCAATCAGACTAATGCTCCTTGGTGTGTAGTTTGGTCCATGCTCTGTGAAATAGCCGCTAGGCAGCAGTGAGCTAGCATGCACCACAAGCTGAACTTTCCTTTACAAATCTGCATGTGGAATTTGGAGGAAAAGGTTGTTCCTTGATGGATGGATGGATAGACGGATGGATGAGAGATTTACGACTTGTCCATAGTTCGCACCATTGGCAGGCTAATAAAGGTCTTTGTATCAATAAATGACTGATATAATGTGAAATTCTCTTCCGTCAGAGAGCAGCCATCGGCGCGCTCCTTTACTTTTTTGGTCTGTGGAACAGTCGGTATGTGATTTTATGATTGTGTCTGTGTGCATAAAGATGCCGTGAATAAGGGCTCTCATTTTGGGGAATTAGCGGGCTGGCCTGGGCTTTGGCAGCTGCCGGAGAGAGCACAGCCACAAAGCCGGCGAGGCTCCTGTTTCTTTTTCCGACCTCCACTTCTTCAGGCGACCCACTAGTGCGTCACATCGGCATCGAGTTCCTGGCCTGAAGCTTAATTACAGCTGTGATCGCTGAGCAGCGGGGTCAATGAGAACGCCTGATGGCCTTATCACCGACACTGCACTATTTTAGTTCTTCATCACTTTACTAACTTTCAAAAACACTCTACTACATAAAACCTTTGGCAGATATGATGAAACTGTCTTTGGGACCTAAAGGTGGAGAAAGGTGGAGGTAAAAGGAGATATATGGCCACAAGGGTGTGTGTTAAAATCCCCTGCTTAAATGCGCCTTTGAGAAAGGATTTATGAATAAAACATACAATAAATTAAAATTGTTTACATTAAATTTTTTATTGAAAAAGTTTCTAATTCCCAATGAATTACAGGGTGATTAGTATGAGTCGGTTGATGGTTTTGTAGAAGACTGCAACCACGAAATTTGGTTTTGAAAAGTCTTAAAAAGACTCTTTATATATGTGATACCATTTCTTTACTGTAAATATATATATATATATATATATATATATATATATATATATATATATATATATATATATATATATATATATATGTGTGTTTGTGAGTGGAGAGCAGAGCACGTGTACCTGCCATGCAAAACGTAAAATATTTATATAATCTATATTTTTTTATATAATTCATAGACAATTTATTAACAGAAGTTCTACATCCACGTCTAAATGTTCAATGTGGACATTTTTTTTCATGTTTCTTGAATAAATAAATGATGTTGGTGAGGGAAAGACTGTTGACAGATGCTAAAGATGCTATGCTAAATGAGAACAGGAAGAGGAAGTTCTTTGTCAGAACATGATGCTCTTTTTATTTTTCATTAAATAATAAGAATAACATTTGATGAATGTTTAGTGGCTTCAACGCACCACAATCCTTTCATTAATTGGACATTTTCATGTAATATCATGACACTGATTGTTTGTTTTATTGCTGCCATTTGTTGGTGTTTTTACAATAAGTGCAAAAAAATAATGCTAAAAGTAAAAAAGCAGTACTTTCACTAATTCAGAGTTTGCGAACTTCCTGTTTAGACTGTGTACATGGTAAACCCAGGGTCCTTTTGCACTAATTCAAAAGAATAAAGACAAACAACAAAGTCCCAACCTCAGAAAGTCCATGTCTGGTGAAGTCACTTACCATACAGCAGGATGTATGCATTCACTCCAGCATACACACACACACACACACACACACACACACACACACACACACGTACATGTGCACATTGTCACACTTACAATAAACGGTTTCTGTGGTTTCTTTGAGACGAAGACGTCAAGCTGGTGAGCCGAGGCTTTCATCAGCAGTGCCGAGCGAGTTCCCGATGCTCTCATCAGCAGGGTCTTTTTCACTTCACATTTCTTCGGAGTGTGTATCTTCACTGCATTCGGTTCTTTCTTTTTTGATTTACTAGCATGGCTGACCGCATTGAAAGTACCTTGTGGGCTTTATGCGGTGAAAATTAAAGATCTGGAAGGATGTGAGTGAGTCGAATGTACACGAGTGGTTTCGATTGCCAAACAATAGCAGACGATTCGAGGAACCTCCAAGATCTGTACACTACGTATTCACGTTCTTTTATCACATAAATGGGAATTTTATAGTAATTAGTGCAATTCGGTTCCATCATCATGATGATGAAAAGGTCCCAGCTGTGTTTTATAATGGAAGTATGAAAGGTTTATCAATCATCTGATCTGCATATTTATTTAATCTTCTGTAAACTTTATCAGCCATAATATGAAAGCCACCTGCATAATAATGAGTAGGTTCTTCTTGTGCTGCCACAACACATCGAGGCTTGGACTTCACAAGACCTCTGAAGGTGTGTTGTGGTATTTGGCACAGAGATGTTAGCAGTTAAGTTATGAGGTAGGACCATCCTGGTTTGGACTTGTTTGTCCAGGAAGTCCCACAATCCTCAATCAGAATGAGATCTGGGGAATCTGAAGCCCGAGTCAACCCCTTGAACTCTTTGCCATGTTCTTTGAATCATTCCTGAACAATAGATGCAGTAAGGAGGTACCATGGAGCATCATTCTGCTGAATTAAGACACTGCCATAACGGACCACTGTTACAATGAAGGTGTGAAACTGGGTGTGTAATAATGTTTAACTGGAACTCAAAGTGACATCAACATGATACAAAGATTCCCCAGCAGCACATCACACAGTGGTTGCACTGCTTATACTGTCTTGTCTTTTTCCAGTAGTGTATCCTGGTGCCATCCACATGATAAAAATTGTTATTGATCAGACCAGAGCTTCTTTCTCCATTGCTCCATGGTCCAGTTTTGATGTTCACATGTCCATTGTTGGAGGTTGGAGTGTTGGTCAGGGGTCACCATGGGTTCTAAAGCTGCTCTGAAGCTACGCAGCTTTATATTCATCAAACTCTCATGCTGTGTGTGTGTGTGTGTGTGTGTGTCCTGATTTTTTGAACAGAGAGGCAGTGAGGCAGTGTAAGAGTGAGGCAGCAAGACAAAAAGACAGGGAAAGAATGTGACAGTAAGGTAGTGTCAAAGTGAGGCAGTGATTCAGGAAGACAATGAAAGAATGAGACAGGAAGAGAGGGAGACAGTGTAAGAGTGAGGCAGTGAGAGTGGGGCAGTGTGATAACAAGACAGGGAGACAGTAAGGCAGAGAGAGTGAGGCAGTGTAAAGGAGAGGCGCTGAGAGAGGGATACAGTGTAAGATTGGGGCGGTGAGAGTGGGAGACAGTGTGAGAATGAGACAGTGAGACAGTAGGGTGAGAGACAGTGGGACAGTGTATGAGGGGAAGCAGTGAGAGAGCAAGACAGTGTAAGAATAAAACAGTGAGACAGTGTAAAAGTAAGGCAGTGAGACAAGGAGACAGTGTGAGAAAGAGACAGGGTGACAGCAAGGGTGAGAGACAGTGGGACAGTGTAAAAGTGAGGCAGTGAGACAAGGAGACAGTGTGAGAAAGAGACAGGGAGACAGTAAGGGTGAGAGACAGTGGGACAGTGTAAAAGTGAGGCAGTGAGACAAGGAGACAATCTGAGAATGAGACAGGGAGACAGTAAGGGTAAGAGACAGTCGGACAGTGTAAGAGTGAAGCAGTAGGAGTGAGAGACAGTGTGAGAATGAGACAGGGAGACAGTAAGGCCGAGAGACAGTGAGACAGATGTAGATCAGGCCAAAGAGATGTGGCGAGTGCGGTCTGCCTCGGGGGAGAGACACAATGGCAGAGGAATTCGAACCACAGTGCGGTGAGAGGCTGGAAGAAGCGGGTGGGGATTTCGAGTTCTCTGGAAAAAAAAGATGGAAAAGTGAGCAGGGGTCATGAGGGTTGAGTTCATGTGTTGAAGGAGGATTTTATTTTAACATCTGTTATTGAACATGTGGAAAAATCCAAGCAGATGACCCCATCATGTATATCACATTCATCTCACACGGGATCACGTGAGCAGTAACACGCAACCAAGTGAGAAACACGTAAACACGGGGGTTCTGACGTGCAGTGAAAAGATACGTGAGAATTTATATTTATTATATTTACGTCGGGAAAAATTTTATAAATAATAAATAATATGAAATGAAGATTAAAAGTAATATAAAACATGAAATGTCACAATGTTTATATAAGCTGATTTAATCACAAAAAAATGACAGATCACGTACAAATTAATGAATCGTATCCAAAAATCGAACATGAAAGTGAAATTGCATGTAAATTAAAAGTCAGATTAAAAAATATTAAATTTTTTTAAGCAATTGCATACTGAGTAAACAATTTATTTATGTAGAAATGAATGTAAATAAATGAATTATGTGAAAAAATTATTTGCTAATATGTGAGTTATGCTACATCGGTATGAACAAATGATTATTTTTACATATTTTTTTTATTATTTACTTAAAATATTAAATCGTCAAATCACTTAAACGAGAAAAAAAATGTGAGTCGTATATCAAAATCATGCATGAAATATAAAATGAATCAAACGTCTCATTATCACCTGAGGTTTTTCTGAACCCTGTTCGTACATTTTCCTCCTTATAGCTCTTCATAGCACTTCTTTCGAACCCAAAGAACTTTACAAGCTACAATGTAGTACGCAAATTATCATCTTGGCTGCTTCTGTGAGCCACATTCGAGTTCAGAAAATATATAAATATATAAATATGGAGAAGAAATAAAAATTAGCGGTGCTTTTAGACACCGGTCGTTAAGTGGCTAGCGTTTCTTTTCCATTCACCGCAAGCCAGTGGAAGTGCCAGAGATCCCCAGGGGAAAAAAAAAACACGGTGAGGAAGAGTAGCAATTAATGGTGGCTGTGCTAAACTTCACGTTTCCAAGTCGAGCCACGTCTGAGGTATTAAAAAAAAAAAAAAGACCAAAAATGAGTTTAATGAATGAGTAGCAAATCGAATTACAATATCACATATGAGCTTTTATAATAACGCGTCGTGAATTATTTCCATTTACAGCCATTACGATGAAATGGAGCGCTGTTTCGAGATCAGCGAGTAAGTGAGGACATTGTCGGGAAAAATTGGTCCTGACTTGAGCTCAACTTTCCTCCACCGCAGATATTAAGTGCTCCCTTATGCCTTGTGTTTCTTTTTCTTTTCCCGAGTGTGTTTCATGGTGTGTGTGTGTGTGTGTGTGTGTGTGTGTGTGTGTTTTCAGGACCTCATGGCGTCTCTTTAGCAGCTCTGAAAAGAAAAGCTATTTGGAAGATCATGACCTAAAGAATAAATGAAGCGATCTTTTCTTTTTTTCTTTCTTTTTTCAGTGAATTTTCCCCCGAAGCCACAGTTTCTCTGAGCTGCTTTATCATGGCCGTCTCGTCTCCTCTGGCCGGCTCTCGTGACCACGCTGTGATCTCTCGAAGCCCACGAACATTCAGGAACTTTTTTACTGGTGACATCAATCAAAGAGCTCCAGACTGTGGTCAACACTGAACACACTGGCCATGTGAGGACACCGAGAGGAGAGCCAGGAGCCGGATAATGGATTGTTGTGATGAGAAGTTAATGTAGTGCCAGGGTCATGCTTTATAACTCACACTATGTACAGGAGAGTTTAAATACAGAGTGCACTGACAAGTAGAATCCTTCAAATGAGTCTGTCAATCAATCAATCAATCAATCAATCAATCAATCAATCAATCAATCAATCAATCAGTGTTACAGAAGAAATACACAACTTAATCAGTAGAAAGATCCATAAATAAACTGGATATAATAATAATAATAATAATAATAATAATAATAATAATAATAATTATAAAATACAATATATGTGAAATAAATAAATGCTCCCTCGCAGCATGTCCAAAGTCTCACTCTCTGAGAATCTAACATCTCTCTCTCAGCATGTCAAATGTCTCACTCTTGACTGGTGTAAGGTCCCACTCATGTTGTGTCTAATGTTTCACTCCTGGAGTATTCAACGTCTCACTCTCATCTAACTCTTGCCATGTCTAATGTCTTAGTCTCATCATGTCAAACGTCTCACTGTCAGGGTGTATGATGTCACGCTCATCTCAATATGGACTTAAACTGTCATCCTTATTACCCAGCATGCACCTGACACACTGAGGCCTCAGTTACCTGAGTGCCTTCTGATAATGTGCCTTCAGGCTTTGTGTTGACACACACACACACACACACACACACACACACACACACACACACACACACACACACACACACACACACACACAGACATAAAGAGACACCTCACTGTCTTTTAGAAAAAGTGTGAAACTTCACACACCTCTATCTATCTATCTATCTATCTATCTATCTATCTATCTATCTATCTATCTATCTATCTATCTATCTATCTATCTATCTATCTATCTATCTATCTATCTATCTCTGTCTTTACATCTGTCTGTCTACCTATCTATATTAAAGAAAACCTGTATTCAATAATAAATAAATAAATAAATAAATAAATAAATACATTTCATAGGGAATGCATCATTATTTTTGGTATTATTCATATCTAATGTATAATTTATTTATTTATTTATTTATTTATTTATTTATTTATTTATTTATTTATTTATTTTACAATGGCTTTTTTACATTACAGTAAAATCATTCATATTATTATCACCTTGTTATGTGCGTATGTGAGGATCCCGTGGCGAAAGTCACCTTCATATGTACTGACGTAAATTAATTGATCTTCTTTATTCTTTTTCCCCCTTTTCTTTTAATCCAGGAGTGATTTACTGTGTGAAATACGTTTTTTAAAAAGAAAGAAAAAAATACACTTTGAGAAGAAATCTATACAAACTGAACGGGGAGTAGTGTTAAATGGTCGTTAAAATTCGGAGTAGCACCTCTCGATCTGTAGCCTGTAAGTAGGAATCCCTCCTCAGCACTTTCACACTCGCCCAATTTATTATTGATGATTCTCACAGGATCAGATAAAAAGAGATATGTTAATCCCGGTTCTGCTGGCCAAACAAATTTTATAAACTCGGTCTCGAGCGTGAGAAATTGAATGCAACTACGTTATTGTATGAAACTGATACTAGAAATTAATGTACAGAAAACTGGAGCCTCCTGTATCGCGTTGGTGCCATGACCCAAGTAAATAACAAACTTTTTATGTGTTTACTTAAAGGCGAGTGAGCAAAGTCGTTCATGCCGAACATTACATGGGTTAAAATTGTACAAAAACATGGGGCAATTACTAGCAAAACACTTGCACTTGAGTTAATGCTTAATAGTTTATTACTAAAAGGTTGGAGATGCTGCAAACATTAGCAGGTCTGTCATACGACTTTCTTTTTTTCCCAAAAAAAAAAGTTGAAGTTCATGTTCTATGATATAATATAATATAATATAATATAATATAATATAATATAATATAATATAATATAATATAATATAATAAGTATAAGTAATATAAGTAATAAGTAATGGAGAAAAATAGAATAAAAGATTTTAGAAGATCTTCCACTCCAACCCATTTAGAGCAGATCTTCATGGAGCTGGATTTGTGCAAAGGGGCATTGTCATGCTGGAACAGGTTTGGGTTTGGGGAAAAAATTAATTCTACACAATCCAAAGTTTCAATATTTTTGTCTATTTTTTATCATCAATCATTTTTGTAATTTAGAAAGGAAATAAAAACTAATTGGTGTATGTTCATTAAAAAATTGGCACATTATTTTGGGTTCTTTTCAGCGTTCAGGACCTTGTGTGACACTCTGAGTTGTGCAACAGGGTGTCAGTTCCCTCGGTCTTGGCAGGGCTCTATCTTTAAAAGGTTTATATACCGAGTCAACAGCAGTAACTGGATAATTATATAGTTAATAGCTCAGCTTAGATATGATGGGAATGGAACAATAGTTCAGCCAGTACACAGTCTCTAATATCAGATTTGGGGTTAGCCTGTTTGTACAATGTGGCGATCCACATTATCTCAAGGTCACTTTGTAACAAAAATATAATTCTGCGCAGAATGACATAACACTCAAACAATGGGTGCATGCGACCGCAGTTCTGCACTGCAAATGCGCTTTTTTTCCTCTGTGTTTGTGGCGTGCCTCTGTGGTACCATTAAGATGCGAGCAGAAAATAATTATTTGGAAACGACAAAGTTATTCCTCAAATTGCTCATCTTCTCCTGACGCTCGCAATCCGATCCCTGTCTTAAAACAGAAATTGTACAAATGCTGTTTTAAGATGCTAAAAAAAAATCCTCACAAACCACAGCAAGTCATGGGGATGCTCGAATTTCCAAACACCATGCCAAGGGCTGATTAAGAAGCATTTCTCTGTGTGAGGAGAATTTCCTGGTGTCCCGACCGTGCTGTGACAGGGGTAAACCTCTGGCTAGAGGAGACCTTGTGTACGTTCTGGCAGGAGATAGGAACGAGGACTGACATTGTTTGAAGTCACTGATGATCGTGGTGGGTTTTGGGTGCCCCGTGGAGGCGCAACCATTCTGGTACACAAGCAAGTTTGGGTTGCTTTTTAGTGCTTGGTTCTTTTTTCATTGTGCCTCATGGGGCTTTCATATGCCCTGTGTGAGATGAGGACTTTGTGGAACTGGCGTCCTATCTGAGGACATCCACTCATCCACTTATTGGAACCACATGCTAATACTGAGTGTGCACTGAGGAGACGGCCCGTCGGCAGAATGCTCAGACAGCCACTTGATGGTTTTCGCATGGCCCATGTCCTGTTCCAGTGTTTCCTTTTCCTCTTCATGGTTGAACTTTCTCACTTTTTAGTTCTTTATACGCCACTCGACGAATCGACTTTCAAGATTTTGAAGCGCTTACATTTATTTATACCACAGTGTTGGTGAATCCATGAATCTGATTGGTCAAAAGGATGTACAGTAATTCATATATCACAAAGTTTATGTTATCGTCTCTATAAAAAACAATTCATTCAGCTCATTTATGACAAATAAAAGGATGTTCTTATGACAAGGTGAGGGAGGTGAGATTGAGATGGTTTGGACATGTGCAGAGGAGGGACAGGGGGTATATAAGTAGGAGAATGCTGAGGATGGAGACACCAGGAAGGAGGAAAAGAGGAAGACCAAGGAGGTGGTTTATGGATGTGGTGAGGGAAGACATGCAGGTAGTTGGTGTGAAAGAGGAAGATGTAGAGGACAGGGGGGTATGGAGAGGATGATCTGTTGTAGCGCCCCCTAATGGAAGCAGCCGAAAGTAGAAGAAGATTTATGACAAATAAAACAGGCATTTAATTTATTTTACGGAAAGAGTCCAGTATCAATGCTGTTTATTTATAATGTTTATTTGGGTTTTTCTTGCTAACGTTTTTTTTTTTGCTTTTCTTTCTCACTAACTTTGTAAAAAAAAGCTGGTGTGGTTAAGACTGTTTATAGCAGTTATAATGTACGTGGGAACAGGATGCTATGTTCTATCCTATAGAATGAATCCACTGATGAAACAGGATGAATTCCCACCTCACACCCAGCATTCCCGGGATAGGCTCAGAATCCACTGTGATCCATATACATTACATTATAAGACGCCATGTACTTTTTACATACTTTGCTACATCTCAGAAAGATCAGTGTATAATAAGTGCTATGAAGTGTTTGTATTGAAGAAAATCTATATTCTCTACTATTATATAAAATATCTATATTTCCACACTATAACCCTGAAAATAGTCACACAGCAACACAGCTCTCCCAGCATTCCTGCCACTTCTGGAATGTGTTTTGAAAGTTTTCTTTTCGAAGCGTGTCGAGCACGCTCTGCATTTTGCATTGGATCTCCGCAATGGTGTCAAAATGACGACCTTTGAGCTGGATTAGGTTTAGCAATTTGGCAGCAACACAGCACACGTTCAAATCACTTGAGGATTGCCTGGACTGATCCATCTGACACACTGAAATGACAGCATTGTTGTGGATTGTTCTTCGACATTCATCAGCACAAGATGATTCCACATTTTCAGTAGTCAAGCTCGAGTGGAATGTCTCCTGATCTCTCGTCGTCTTTCACTGATGTTTTTCCGCTCTTAAAGCGTGCATCACTCAAAACACCTTGAACGGCTCCTCGCAGTATCGCTGTAAACTTGCCGAATCATGTCAGAAGTCTCTGTGAGAGATTTGCCCAGTTTCATGCAGAATTTCACGTTTGCTCTTTGTTCCAACTTGCTGCTCATGATGAACTCGCAGACTGAAAAGAACAGCACCAGTCGCACGGCTCCTGATGTACACAGGATTATGTCTTTTGGCACACTAGCTTATGAAGTTCGGTGCTCCCTGTGACTGTGCGTGCAGACTTCTGCTATTTGTTGGTGTACTACAAAAGTAGTCTCAAAGCTTTTTGATATGCCCTCATAAAATATGTTCCATAAAGCAACTTAACAGCATAAATATCTTCAATAAAAAATAGTGTGTAGCTTTTTTACTCTTTATTACATCAAAGTAACTTTGATAACGTGTTAATTATGTAACATGTCAAATAAGTTCTCTTATTAACATATTATAATGCATTATGTAGCCTTATAGATTTTTACAAACTCATGCTTTGGATTAACAGAACTGAACCTTTGAGTTCAGTTCAATGAGTTATGCTAAGATTTATAAAGCATTAAGTATGCAGTATATATTGTATGTTATAATGCATTATTAACAGTGGTAAGACATTTCAGAAATATTTACCTAGACAGTTTGTATTATAGAACAATGATTTGTGTAACACCTGCGCAGGGTGAACATGCCATTCTTCATTTGTTTAAACTGAGCATTTGAGTCAAAATGACTTCACACCTGAACCACCTTCAGCATGACCAACGGAGTTCTTACGCAGGGTTCTTATCCACTCCTATCTCTCCAGCGTAACACTGTACATGTGAACAATGAGGTAATGTTTGAGAGAGAGAGAGAGAGAGAGAGAGAGAGTGAGAACAAAAAAAGTATAGGAAGAAAGATCTCCATTTGCTACTGATCTGAGGACAGAAGTTGTCGTTCAGATCAGGGAACAGACCTGAGAACGCTGGTCCTGGATTAGGAGGAAACCCAGAACGTGATATCTGATGTTGGATGTGGGATAAACAGCCTGGTGTGTTAGTGCCACGTGTCTGTAATACGAATCCACCCATGCCACTGTTGCTACCTCGTGAGTAATGGTCCACATGTGTGAAAGAGTGAAGCTGGGAAGATGGGAACGATGCCCATTTGAACTCGTGTCAGGTCTGCAGCAAATTTACTCGCTTGTTTTTCACAGTATTTTAATTTAGACACCAGATGTGCACCAAGCGATAATGGCAATAGATGAAGAACCTATTAAAATTCTTTTTTTCCTTTTTAAACATCTCACCAAGTTCTCAATCTCATGCAGGACAGATTCAGTGCTCCATAGTTTAGCGTTCACTTTTTGCCTTAAATCTGGATGTTTTCAGTTTAAAGGTTTAATGTTTAGTGATGTAAACGGAGCACTATATGAACCTCTTTATGAAGCTGAGCACATCTGGATATTCAAGGAACCCTTAAAAAAACGAATTTGTGTCTCACAAGTCTCACAAGTTAAACTGTAAACTGTATGAAAAGTAACACATGCTTGAGCTAGAGTTCAGAGCTTTGCATAGTTCTTTAATGGAACAAATTTAACCACATTTGCCAAATTTTATAGAATAAAAAAATGTCATGCAAGCTTTGGTTTTCCTTGAGTCAGATTTCTAAAGAAAGATGTGAATAAATCACGGGTGTCATTGATTTTACTCCTTCCTGGTGAACAAATTAAAAAAACAAGTAGAGAATAGCGTTACTTTCCTTTAGTAGCTTTTTTGTGTATTTTTTACTTTACTGAAGTATTTTTTATTTGTGAAGACTTTCAGTTCACTAAATTACAAAAAGTAACAAAAAAATCTTACTTTGTAAAATCAGTCGTTTCTTTTTATTTACGAGGATAAAAATGTAACTGCTGAAACACGCAGCGAGTCACCAATCAGGATCGAGCGCACGCTCTGTTTTACACGTGTTCTGATCGGCGCTCGGTGCATCTACTGATCACCGACATACAGTTCAGCATCAGTTCAACATCAAGCAGAACATTTAGAGAGGAATAAATTATGAAGAAACTCCAGACTCGAACTCGACACGACACACGTGACCTCGTTTACACGTTTTATTGATGTAGTTGAAAAGAAGGTTTTGGTCTCATGATCATTGTAATCAATCAGTGTTTGAGTCATTAATATCATTTTATTAATAGATCAGTGTGCTGAGAGTCACATTCGAGTCTTTACACATAAACTGAGGTGATTAAGTAAAGAATCTTGTGATAAAAATAATAACAGGAACATTACAGTTATTATAAATCACTACTTTGGATATTTAAGTACATTTGAAGGCAAAAACGTTTGTACTTTTACTTTAAAGTTTAAAGAGACACTTTTACTTTTACTGTTGTCATATTTTACTGAGTGAATCTCTACTTTAACTCAAATACATGGTTTGTGTTCTTCTTCCACCACTGGACTCTATTGAGAGAATGTTTATAGCTACTATAATGTAAGTATCTACAGGACATAAACGATCATGACACAACATTAAATGTAACTATAAATCTATAAAGAAACACATTTTGACACAGATTGTATCGTTTCTATATATATAACTGGACTCATAAATATCTGCATCCCGGACCTGTAATTTCCTGTTCCAGTAATATCTCCAGGTTTTAACCAGGTATAAATTCAACAGTTCCTCATAAATCTATCCTCTGTATCTCAGGTCGGAATCTGATTATCCTCTGTAGAAATGTAGGATCAGTGAAAGCATACACTGGGCATCTGCTTTGTTTAAGATCAGCTTTACTTCCTCCTTCATGCCCAGATCCCTGCTGAACCTTGGTGGTCCTGTTTAAAGCATAAACGTGCCACGTTACACACCGTATGACACTTTGTCCTTCTCTGCTCCCCTGGACTGAGGGCTTTAAAACCTCTTATGAAGAAAGTTTGAATTCAGGGAATAAATAAATTGAATGTTCGAGGTGGTTCAGATGTCTTTGAGATGAAGGAGATTTGAAAGGACATGGTTGGATTAGACTGGAGACAGCGAGCTGGAATTAGCATCGGGGTTCTTAGAGCGTGTACAGTATGTATCATAATGTTTGAGGAGCTTTGTTAAAGAAAACCTACATTTCTGACTCTACTAGAAGGACTAAGAGATGGGTTTAGAATGGTGAGGAGATCCGTATGATGTATAGACGTCACATTATTTAAAAATAAATATGAAGTGTTTTTGGTGTATATAAGTGTATATGGTGTTTTTGTAGTATTATCAATCTTTTTGTGTACACTTTGTTATCTGAATTATAGGTATTTTAACAATTTATAATTCTTCATCTTTTTCCTAACGCAACCCTCCAAATTTATCTGGGCTTGAGACTGGGACTAAGAGTGCACTGGCTTGTGCAACTATAGTAGCTGGGTTATCAATTTATTATTATTATTATTATTATTATTATTATTATTATTATTATTATTAGTAGTAGTAGTAGTAGTAGTAGTAGTAGTAGTAGTAGTAGTAGTAGTATGTTTGGGGGAGGTGATGAATAATTGGTGAAGGCTCTGGGTCACTAATCAGAAGGTAGTGGGTTCAAGCCCTGGTATCAGCAAGCTACCACTGTTGGGGCCCCTGAGCAAGGCCCTTAAACCTCAATGTTCCAGGTAATATGTAAATCACATGTGACAAATATAAAGCACATTTCTATATTTTAGTATTGTAGCTACTATTTATATAAATGATAAGACTCTCTCTTGTCTTATTGATGTTGTGCGACTTAATTATGAAAGGATCAAAAGGATCATCTGATAAATAGAAACTGAATATGCTGTATAGTGTATTGCCGATTGCATGCTGTAGAGTGAGAGAAATAAAACAGCGGCGATAATAGTTCTCCTGACTGTAACTCATCACAACACCATTCCTTGATTATTTTTGTATAGAATATAAACATTGTTTTATTTTTCACCGAAATGTTATATTTAAATAGTGTTATGGTGTCTATGGTGTCATTTGGCTTTTTTGTGTATTGAAGTTCAAACCAGAGCAGTATGAGATTATTGTATGTAATCAGAAGGACAGAGTAACTCACGCAGACCAAAAATCTGTCTGTAGTCTCATGTATGTGTGAGTGACCTTACTCTAGATCAATCAGAGGAAGTGGAGAACCCTAACCAGAGGAAGGAAACTGGCCAATTGAAGGAAAAAAAAAAACAGTGTGGACGTGACAGAAATCCGGAAAACTCGCTACTGTCCAACCTTACACTTATATCAACAACATTAACCATTACTCAGCTAACAGATTTAGCAGGTTAATAAGAAATGAGCATTGCATCAATGATTAAAGTCTGTTGACCTGTTTGGACGACATCCTTAACTTCATGAACACCCCCATGTTCTCCGGTCAATAAAGAACCTTTTATTGTGTTGCATAATGTTATACATGTGTGTGTGTGTGTGTGTGTGTGTGTCGTACACATCGCCAGACTGTCTGTAGCCCACACAGAGAGAAGCCGCCGGACTCCGACACCTCCCTCTTTATTAGAGCTGGTCTCTCCTGCCGAGCCGCTTTCATTCATTCCTGTGCTTTCTGCTCAGTGCTGCGACACGAATATTACATCGACTGGGGAGAGAGAACGCTTTATACTCGCTCGAATGATCGCTCTCACTACTGCGAGCTGTAAAAGTCTTCACAAAGTGATCAGATCACTTTTAAACCAGTTGCATTTTATTTAGTGTTTGTGGCATTTAGCAGACACGTATCCAGTTATCTCAGTTATACAGCTGAGCAATTAAGGGTTAAGGGCCTTACTTATGGGCCCAGCAGCGGCAATTTGGAGGTGCTGGGATTTTAACCCATGATCTTCCACTCAGAAATGCAACATCTTATTCGCTGAGCCAAGTGAAGTGAACCTGGGAGCCTTTTCCAGGCAATAATCACTATAGTAATTCTTTTGCTTTAAAAAAAAAATAGCTAAATTTCTTTATTATAAAATATATGTTTTGCCAGCTGTTTACATAAGCTCACTTTATGCATGATTTTTATTATAATTTTTTTGTCAGGACAAGCAGATTCATCCACACCCCTCCATTCTCCATTCCTCTATAACCAGCCTTAATTTACTGAGGTGCCTTTGGGCTACAGAGCCGTGCTGGCCACCACAGAAACCATGCCATGACAACCGAAACCCTCCAGAGGCTTTAATCCACTAATCCTGCTGGAGACACGGCATGCAGCCTGGCACAGGACTTTTAATTAAGACACGGAGGGGCCATGGAGGCGAGGGGGCCCCGAACAAACTAAATGCCGGAGTCTTTTTTTTGAAGAGGAGAATGTTTTTACTGGGATTTGTCTGCTCCCTCTGGGCCTCGGTGTCAAGAAAAATCTTGTCAGCCAATAACCGAGCAGTCAGCGACGGGCCGTGGCCTTCGGTCATTCCCACTTTATTATTTATAATACGAAAGGTAGCCAATGTTCTTACCCCTGACCCAGTGCCTACACTTCTACTGTAAGCTTATACAAAGTTGTATTTGTCCCAAAAAAACTTTATTTCTCTAATAAAAAGAAAAATAATGGCTGGTTATGCAGTTAAATACACTTTATTTATTTATTTTGTTGCAGAAAAGATAACCAGTAGAGATATATTACAGATATAAAATATATAGAAACATTTGCAAAGTTTGCAAAACTTAATTCATCACAGATTTCTTTTATTAATGTTTATATGCTTTGCATGTTTCTCTGAAAGCATTAACAGTAATGTGAGATCTTCACATTTACAGCTGTATATTGATGCTTCAATGTATTGATAATAGTTTGTGGACACTTGAACACATGATTGGACACTTGAACACATGATTCCACAGAGCTCCACTCTTCTGGGAAGAGATTTGTGTAAGATTCATTCATCCACAAGTGTAAAGTCAGGTACAGATGTAGGTGAGAAGGTGAGGAGGCCTGGGGTGCAGTCAGCCTTCACATTCATCCTAAAGGTGTTCATTGTGGTTAGAGGTCTACAACAGGCGATCCTCTATTTCAGACCCTGTAAAGCATATCTTCATGGAGCTGGCTTTGTGCACTGGGTCCTTGTCATGCTGGAGAAAACATCCATATATGTGTCTCTCTCTCTCATCTTCTCCTTTTTGATACGATATTAGTGTGAATTGTTAACTGATAAAATGTTTTTCTGATCTTCAGGTTTGTGTAAACATAACGAAATGGTTAATCCGGTGAACTTCAGAGCACCTGATGCTTGAATCCCTATTAATCATTATCTTCTACTGATGAATAAGTTCACAGGATTGAGGATTGAGCTTCAGCTCAATGTCTGTTTTCTATCCAAAGGTTGAGAAATTAACCAACCAAATGTGAAATGTCAGATCGCAGACTTCGACATTCACGCATATGAGACTGGAGAGATAATTCTCGTCAGATTCGACACCAAAGCTCAGTTTTTGTGAGATAATGAATTGATTTTGTCTGCAGTTTAGCAATGAATGGGCTATCAGTAAACTAATTCAACACCTTGAATGATCAAATGAATGTTTTTTGGTGGAGTTGTTGCAGTAGGCACACGTATGTCTTTTTTGTTCATTTATGTAAGTATTTATTTGTTTGTTTAACTAAAATAAAAGTGTCCAGTTTTATTTCATTTGATTTGGTTTTATTATTTTATAGCACACATTTTTTTTTTGAGATTAAAAAAATATATATATATTTTGTCCTTATAAGTTTATCCCTATTGAGTGAGCCAATGTTGACAGTTGTCAGAAAAATCTCCATGAGATAGTATGAGGGGAAAAAAAAACCTTGAGAGAAACCACCCTTAAAATCCGTCCTGAACCTCAACACCAAAACATGATTTATAACAATTCCATCATTGTTTTTCCCTGAGTTTTTCCTTGACACAGTTGCCACTGGCTCACTTATTATAGAGAAAATGTCAATTATAAGGAACAAACTTATAGTCAGTGAACTTATATGATATTTTGTACATGTTTATACCCTTTTTATCTATTTAAAGCTGCTTTGATATAATGTCTATTGTTAAAATCGCTAGATAGATAGATAGATAGATAGATAGATAGATAGATAGATAGATAGATAGATAGATAGATAGATAGATAGATAGATAGATGAGCACTGGAGTGTGTGATTATGAGTGATGTTCTTTCTTATAACAATCATTTGACGTTATGAAACCAGGAGCTACTAACCAACTCATAACATAGCTCAACATCTAAAATCATCACAGATCCAACACCAGCTTCTCCATGCCAGAGCTTTTAAACACCAGGTCCAGTGTCCAAATTCCACATGAGGTGGGATTCAAATGGTGCTGGTACGTCTCTAGATGGATCGGGATGTTTGCGAGGTCGCCATCTACTTCTTTAAGGGTTCACAAACACGTGCAGATAAATATGCAAATATATGTACGGCATGTAATGTATTATTGGATAAATTAATAAATTAAATAATAAAAAAAATTAGTATTAGTGCACAGAAGAAGCCAGAGATAAATATGTAAAAAGTGGTTTGTGTTCGGGTTCATTAGAATACATAGGATCAATACAGTATTGTGATTCTGATTCATTAATGAAGGCACAGTGTAAATGTGTGAATGTATTACGTTTAAGAGAAAGCAGGGTGCGTTTCCCCCCACCACCGTGGATGGGATTAGTGAGTTAAGCCGTGCTGTCACAGTCAGTGATGGTCCAAATCTCTGCATCGCACTGAGAAGGCATTGGAGCTGTCAGTTCACTCAACACTTTATCATGTGATGGCTTTCCTGCGAACACTGGGCCTGAGAACACTGCTCTCCTGCTTCTTCCTGCTCAGGGGAAATCTCTTTAGTATGGGCAGAGGGTCCTAATACTATACCAGGCCTTCCAAAACACACACACACACACACACACACACACACACACACACACACACACACACACACACAGGTCATGAACAGTTACAATCTTGTTTTTATCTGATAGTCTTATCTAAATATTTATGTGCTGTACTTATAATAAAGTTCATTATTTATTAAATGGTTTGATGACTACAATAAAAGAAGTATTGGACATTATGAGAACCAACCAGCAGGTCCTGGAATATTACAGGGTGAATTAGAATTGCTGTGAGATTATTTCCAACTACAAGCCTGGAAAATATTTAGGTTAATAAATAAATAAATAAATAAATAAATAAATAAATAAATAAATATTTTAGCAAATAATTAGTGTGTGAGTTTGGTTTATAGTAAAATTATAATTTTAACAGTAAATAGGATTAAATAGTGTAATAGTAATGGTAGTACTAGCAGACGGTCCCAGTAGAAATAGTAGTGGTGTTAGTATTAACACAGATGTTTAGTAATGATGATAGTAAAAAAGGCAAAAAATGTAAGAAATACTAGCATTACTACTATAATTCTACAGTAGCAATAGAGTTTTGAGTAAGAAACTCTAATAGTAATAGAATATAAAGTACTTATAGCTTTAGAAAGAAATCGTAGTGGTTGTAGTATTACATAGCAGATGTTACACATGTGGAATTAATAGTTGTAGTAGTAGAGGCAACAGTGGTGATAATATTAAAAGTAATTATTTTAGAAATTATAGTAATAGTGAGAGTTGAATAAAATTTTAAAGTAATAGTAGTATTAATAATAGTACTGGTACCAGTATTATCAGTAGAAATAGTTATAGTGAAAGTAAAAGTAGTTGTAATATTAGCGGTACTTAGTAACACTAATAGTAGTAGGTAGTAATAGTGATAATATTAAGAGTAAAAACAATATGAATAGCGCTAACAGTAGAAATACTAGAACTACTACTGGTAGGATTAATAATAATAGTGGCAATGGTGGTAATAAATATTATGGCCATGAGTATAAGTGTATTAAATGATATAATTACTGTATAAAAAAATTATATTTTATTTTTGAGAAGTTACTCTGGATTAAGGGTGTTTAATGCCAAAAGTCAGATGCCATAAATGTAAATGTATTACTACTAAAATGATTAGTAGTGGTTGTAAAAGTAATTCTAATAGCAATGATACTAACAGTAATAGTAATGTTAATAGACAAAAGTGTCAGTAATACTTACATTACATTACTAGGAGTACTATTATACTGTTAATGCTGGTAATAGTGGTCATGATAGTAGTTAAAAGTATGAGTAGAAACTAAAAGCAATAGAAATGATAGTATTAGGAGTAGCTATGGAAATAGTAGTGGTGAAAGGTAATAGTAGATATTTTAAGAGTTAGTAGCAGTGATGCCAACACTAGATGTACAATCAGCAGTGTTAAAAGTAATGTAGTCATGGTAGTACTACATGGTAATAAGAAGCACCATCAGAAAAAATAGTAGTAAAAGATTTAGAAATAGTACAACAATACATTTATTCATTTTCCATCCATTTTCCATCAATTGTTTGGTTTTGGCCAGGGACATGGCAAATTCAAATCCATTAACACTCAATACTAATCCGTCCAAATACTTAAAATATATATAAACATCAGTGATGAGGTTAAATATGGACCTGTCTGGATGCTTTTATTTTATTTCCACCGTGTTCATTATAAACGTGATTCGTTGTTTATGAAGTTAAACACTGTGTAAAAGATTTCCGATCCATGTGCCTATGTTGATGAACACAATCAGCCGTAATCACAAGCATGGTCATGGTGAAGAACACGTAGTCAAACCCACATACTCATATTATTTCTTGTATACAGTTGTACCAAAAATACAAATGTGACCACAAAAACCTCGAAGCTAAGCTTTAAATAGACTGTGAGAAAACTCTTATACCTTATAGAAAATGCCTCAAAACCACAAGCAGCATTGTATAATAAATAAAAGACAATAATCCTGTCCTGGACCGAGCAGGAAACCCACGGTAGGCGTGTCTCCCATGGGAACCTTTACGTTCTACATTTTCTTTTCTTATAATATCATCATAAATCATGTTATTTAGTTATTCAATACTATTCTTCTCCCTGGGGTCCTAATCTATTTACTATGGAGGCTGCACCTTAAAATCTATACTAAATGCATTTTTAATTGGCGAAATATCATACGCATGAAAGTCCTGTCCCGTAACCACGACCTGTTCCAGGCTTCTCCCTGCAGTAAGGTCTGTCACAGTGAGCGATGAAGCTCAGTTGATTTTGGAAGACATTTATAACAACCACACGTCAGTGTGTTATTTTGGTAGCCACAGGATCAGGATCATCCAAACACAAAATTTGACACACTCAACCTGCTAGCTTGGAGCTACACATTCTTACACTTAAATGGAAAATTACGAGACTCTCTACAGAAAAAAAGGCATAAATCAACATTTTTGTTCCTCCAACCCGTCTCCATTAAAGCAAGTGAAAACCAGTAGGGCTCGAAAATTAAACAAACACACAAACTACACATTATATTCCATCACTCAGTGCATGTAATAGTACCGCATTTTTAATGACACGTCAATCACGAAGACCCCAGACATCTTGTCTCTGTGTGTGAGAAAGAAAGAAAGAAAGAAAGAAAGAAAGAAAGAAAGAAAGAAAGAAAGAAAGAAAGAAAGAAAGAAAGAAAGAAAGAAAGAAAGAAAGAAAGAAAGAGCAGTTCAGTAGGATTGAGGTGCGATGACTGGGCAGGTGGTCCCATGATACATATCACTCCAGACGTCTGTTTTCTCTCTAAATAACATGTACAGAACTCAGACGTACGCTTCGTCTCATCGTCTTGTTGTACAAGTGAAGTCGCTTCCAATGAGTCGCAGTCCAGACGGAACTGGGTGTTGAAGTGTGGAATAGGAGACATGTTGGTTCAGGACTCCTGTCTGGAATCTTCTCTGCTCCAAAACAACCCCAAACCATTAACTTCTACCTCCATGTGTGAGTGTGGGGGTGAGGGAGTCTGATCACATCTTCTCCTCGTCTCCGTCTTACACAAGTTCTTGTACACAAATGTTACTTTCGGACTCCACAAAACTTTTACTCACTTATTCAGTGTCCAACTTTTAAAGAGTTTGTTGCATATAAACAGAGAGATCATTCATATGTGTAAAAAAAAGGACTAGGAACTGTATATATACTGTGTGTATATATATATATATATATATATATATATATATATATATATATATATATATATATATATATATATATGAATAATAATGATTTGAACTACTTTAGTGATGATGACTACATGTATTTTGTATCAGTGTGTTGTGTTTGTAACACTTTTGTCTGCATATAAAGTTTTATATAAGTGGTTATTTAAACATTTTTAATGAGCTACATAATATATTCAGATTGTCTAAACAAATGCATTCATTTCTGAAAATTTCTAAATAATTATTTTTTATCCCAGTGGCATTTTCTTTATTCTCCTCTTTTTTTGTTCACAAAAAATAAATACGTATAAAAAAAATGATCAGAGTTTAATGCGAAACCCGATACAGCAGCCAGTAAAAAGTTACAAAGTAGATCTTCAGCAAGGTCAATGAGGCCTGAGGAAGGAAACAAGAGAATATCTGACTTTATAGAGCAATAAAATACTATTTTATAACAGGAGACCTCTAGCCAACTGTCTTTAAAATGAAATAGTGTTATCATATTACACAGGAACAATAAAACGAGGAAATCATGTCATTTTATATGTCGGTTATATTCCATTAAAAACCAAACAAATACAAATCTGGCAACATGATTATTAAAAACATGTGACTTTTCACTCCAGCATTTCTACACACTGAATTCATCCAAGACTTCGACACCGATAAGCGAACAAACACTGATGTCATTTATGATCTGTGGAGTTCTCGACCCCGACTCGTGAATCATTTAATGCCTCTGCACGCAGCCATGTCCTTTCTTTTATTCACCCCCGGTTCATTCATGCTGCTCACTCGCTTCCTCGCAGCTCTGTGAGTGTGTATGACTGCACTTCATCCTTATCACCTCGAGCACAGTTCATACATGCTATCCAGCTTGAGTTGTTAATTATTCGTAAACGTCCCTGGATCTATTCTCTGAAATGTGACATTGGTGCTATTAAAGTAATGAGAGTGTCAAGGTTCAGAGCGCAATCCCATGTGATGTACGTCTGCTGTGGGCCGGAGCACATGAGCCGCACACTCACACACTTGACATACAGGGACGTGAGTATCGCAGACGGTGACTGATTACACTGGTGTGAGGACGATTTGGAAAACCAGGACGTAATATATGTAGAGTAAAAGCACAATTCTGCTCACTTTTTCCAGTCCGAGTGCTGAATAGATTCAACTGATATTACATTTACTTTAATTCTGTAGCGTAATCACATTTACAGCACAATAAACTGCACTATAACCACAGTACAGTTACCACAGTTACAGTAACATGTTCCGTTTACTCAACCCCGTTACCCCAACACATTTACTCAACCCTGTTACTCAACCCCATTACCCCAACACATTTACTCAACCCTGTTACTTAACCCTGTTACCCCAACACATTTACTCAACACATTTACTCAACCCGTTACCCCAACACATTTACTCAACCCTGTTACTCAACCCTGTTACTCAATCCCGTTACTCCAACACATGTACTCAACCCTGTTACTCAACCCTGTTACCCAAACACATTTACTCAACCCTGTTACTCAACCCTGTTACTCAACCCCGTTACCCCAACACATTTACTCAACCCTGTTACTCAACCCTGTTACTCAATCCCGTTACTCAACCCTGTTACCCCAACACATTTACTCAACCTCGTTACCCCAACACATTTACTCAACCCCGTTACCCCAACACATTTACTCAACCTCATACCCCAACACATTTACTCAACCCTGTTACCCCAACACATTTACTCAACCCCGTTACCCCAACACATTTACTCAACCCTGTTACTCAACCCTGTTACCCCAACACATTTACTAACCCTGTTACCCCAACACATTTATTCAACCCCGTTACCCCAACACATTTATTTAACCATGTTACTCAACCCCGTAATCCAAACACATTTACTCAACCCCGTTACACAAACACATTTACTCAACTCTGTTACCCTAGACACATTTTGCCCTGTCTAAGTTAATAATTTGTCCTCATGTCATTACATTAATAATTACATAAGAAAGCAAATGCAGATGCACCTGGTTTAATATAAATATTGTAATATATATATATATATATATATATATATATATATATATATATATATATATATATATATATATATATAGGTGTGTAACAGGTGTGTGATCAATGATCTGGACCTGCAACTTTTGCCTAATTCAAACCTGTTTTAATAACTCTCAGTAGCTGAAAGTGACTTTGAAACGTCTCCAACAAGTTGCATCCAGGTCCAAAGTTTATGTAGTATTGTTTTATCAGGGTTGTTGAATAGATGAGGTGATACGTATCCTTCAGCATAGTGGGGGACTGCATGTAGTTATCCATGCTTTTTATGACTTAACGGCTTGCTTTTCGTCAATTAATGTGCAGCTATCTAGCATGCTATAAAGCATACAGTAAAATAAAAGCTTTGGAACATTGAGAAATATTTAACTGAGGGACATGGAACATACAGCATCACATATACTTTATACATTAAATGTGATTGTACCAGTTTTATAGTAAAAAGCTTCGAGTGAATATATTTTTGACATAAAAAGATTATATTAGTGTCATAACATATCAGTGCATACTGTTATTGTGAAAGAGATTATCTCGGAGAGGTACGGACAGCAAAAATATTATTATTAGTTAATACAGTTAAGAGTTGAGTAGAAATTTAACTGGTTATCTGAATAAGGACTGGAGTAAGATTATTACAAGGTGTAGAAATCTCGAGTTTTGTTTAATCACCTTACAGCTTTAAAGTCACTGACATGGCAGGAAAAAACTTCCTGAGATGGTATAATTAAGAAACCCTGGGAGGAACCAGACTCAAAAGGGAATCCATCCTCATCTGGGTTGCAACCAATGTCTGATGAACCCTTGAATAGAATTGCATGGCAGTTGCAGCCTTTACTGCAAAACAAACTCTATTACATATTAAAAAACACAGATTCCAATTGAACTTTAGAAAAGTCGTAGAGTATCTGATTTGAGCACTATTTGAGTATTTGACTCGGATTGAACGTAGAATCAAACATGCACCAGTCCTCAACACCGAGACACGTTTTAATGAAAAGCCAAAAACAGTGGATTTGTGAGGTTATTTCCTAAAATACAAAAATTTTATACCTCAACACTGAGGTAGAAGTAGAAGAACCTTCAGTATTTAATGAAGCTGACTGTGATTTGACGCACTCAGAAAACAGCAAAAATCTGAGGCCAGTAGTGCTAAAAAAGTCGCCCACAGGCAGTAGATGAAAATCGGAGAGTGTTAATGACGTCTTCAACAAAAAAAAAATTAAATGGAATTCAATTTATTGAATCATAAAGGTAGGTGAGTAGAGAATAAAAGTTTTTTATATCGTTGATACTCAGTAAAACTAGAAAATAGCTAACAAATTACTTACAGTACAATAAACTGAACCTTTGTCATTAAGGAAAGTTGTACTGTTTCACCGTGTACTGCACTCTGTATGGATCAAATGAACATAAAGCCACTTGACTTGACTTGACTTGACTTGACTTGACTTGACTTGACTTGACTTGCCATGAAATGCACAACCTGCCTACATGTATGTTTCAGCCTGTTGGAGAAACCAAAGAATCCACAGAAAACATGTGCAGAACAAATGCACATAAGGGATGAACTGAAAACACTGAAGCCTTTGAAAAAGCGATTATTAATTATATTTATTACTAATCATATTGACAATAATCTGTGGTTGCTAAGCAACATATCAGACAGCACAGTGGCAGTAGTGTAACAGTGTTATTGGTTTAAAACAATAAAAATGCATTATACGATATAAATTCCACGCTCCATTACAAGCAGTTATTCGTAACACTCCAGATACTCCATAGTGTTTGTGCACCTGTGTTACATAATACTGTTTAAACTGAACGACAAAGAACTTTGTCCTTTGTTTCACCTCTGTGTGTGTGTGTGTGTGTGTGTGTGTGTGTGTGTGTGTGTGTGTGTGTGTGTGTGTGTGTGTGTGTGTGTGTGTGTGTGTGTGTGATTAAGTGATTGAGTGTGCGAGTGTGTTGTTTCACACACACTCTTTCTCCAGAAAAACATATGACATAATGGTGTTGCGGTTTATCTTCCAGATATTGATCGCTTGATTAGAAAACGTGTGGAAGAAGGACATAAAACAGTAAAGTTATATAAGAATTCACTCTGATTTATATTCTAGGAACGAGGTTCAGTCCGAAGCCATTGGGAACATATTCACATGGTTACAAGGATTTTATTTTAAAGGTAAAATGTAAATAAATATGATTTTTATTATTTTATTAATGATTTTTTGTGTGATTTTTAATATTTTAGGGTGAAAATGGCGACTGTGGGCATGTCAGGGTTATGAACATCAGTAAAGCTATATATATAACTCATAAAGCTTGCTGAAGACGACCTGTCTAAGAGCATGAATTACTGTTACCATGCCCTGTGGTCTGATGAGACTGAGATCAACTCGTTTGGCTCAGATGGTGTCCAGCATGTGTGGTGACGCCCTGTTGGGGAGAACCAAGAAAATTGTATCTTGCCTACAGTGAAGCATGGTGGTGGTATCATCATGGTCCGGGGCTGCATGAGTGCTGCTGGTCCTGTGGAGCTGCAGTTCATTTACAGCAGCATGGATTCCAACATGTACTGTGACATTCTGAAGCAGGACATGATGCCCTCCCTTAAGAAACTGAGCTGAACGGCAGTTTTCCAACATAATAACAACTCCAAACACACCACCAAGATGAAAACTGCCTTGCTGAGGAAGCTGAAGGTGAAGGTGAAGGAGTGGCCAAGTATGTCTCCAGAACTGATCCCTATTGAGCACCTGTGGGGATCCTCAAACAGAAGGATTTCACATCCAGTAGCTCCATGATGTTATTATAGAGGAGTGGAAGTGGATCCCAGCAACAACCTGTTGAGTCTGGTTCCTCTCAAGGTTTCTTCCTCATAACATCTAAGGGAGTTTTTCCTTGCCACAGTCACCACGGCTGCTCATTAGGGATAAATGCACACCATTCACCTTCACTGTTGATTTCTGTAAAGCTGCTTTGAGACAATGTCTGTTGTGAAAAGCGCAATAGAAATAAACTTGACTTGACTTGAACCTGTGCAGCTCTGGTGAGTTCCATGCCAAACCCATGCTAACCTCTAACCAGCATCCAAAATTCTACTGTACAAAGGACACACGCATCAGAACTTGACCACGAGTAAGAGACCAGGGTTTTGACTCGGCCTTTAAATTCCGCACATCTCAGTCCGATTGTGCATCTGTGGGACGTGCTGGAATACCAAAACTGATCCATGGAGGCTCCACAAAGATATTGAAGAAATTAAAGGATATGCTGCATGGCATTGTGCAAGGTACTAGAACACATCTTCAGAGATCTAAGTCCAGATCTCCAAGGTTCTTCTAGCTGGTAGCAAAACAACACAATATTAGGTGGGTTTGATATTATGGCTGATTATTCCTTTTATATCTGAAAAAATACTATTTAAAGGCACAATAACAAACAAATAAACAATAACAATAAACAAATGATAAATAATAAATACAAATTTTGTATACACTTTGAATTTTTTTCTGCTATAGAAGCGTATTCTCGTTTTCCTCCTACAAATGTCACAAACTTCATACGAGTATCACATGTAAAGTTTACAACACACACACACACACACACACACACACACACACACACACACACACACACACACACACACACACAGTTCACCTCTGCTGCCACTCACACTGAGAAGAGAAAGAATAGGACAAAAGCAAAAATACAAGGAGTAATCAAGCATCCACAGAAATTCACACACACACACACACACACACACACACACACACACACACACACAGAGACAAAGAACGACAAAAAATGTGTATCTGATCTGCCAATGCGGCCTGCCAACATCGACAAGGGTCTCTTTTTAATATTCATTTTGAAACGCAGATCTAATGGACAGCCGATTGAGGACAAGTGAAAGGAGCTAATTATCTCTGACATGCTTGTTGCTTGCTAATTTCCTCGTTCTATGTAACGGAAGCAAAGGGTCCAATTTCAGACAAAGCCACCAGTAAGAGTTTTATCAAACAGATCGATGAGGACAATGGCGGTGGATTCGGCAGCTTCTCTCCCACTGACAGCACGTGGCATGTATTAGTCTTTCGCATCTGATTCTTGAAATGAAGTTGCTATTAAACAATAAGAAAATGAGAATACAAATAATTGATAGAATTTGTTGTTTTATGCAGTAAAGTTGTAAAGTGTAGTAGAATGTTTATATTTTGTGGTTATGGTGTAAAATTAGAAGAATTTATGTAAATAATTTTTACTTATTTAAATTGCAATAAAGTGAAAAGTTTAGAGAGTAGAAATAAACCAGCTGAAAAAAAGTCCTTGAGCTTGAGAAAAATGGAAGCTACTGTAGAGCTCAAGGTGTGATTACTGTAATGTGCTCTACCTGGAAGCCTTTCAATCTGATGTAGCTTCTTCTCAGGTTTAGCTTCAGGTTTTTGATTGGGACTAGAACATTTGAGTTGAGTGCTTCACTTAACTTCCACTGGTGCAAAGTGTCATTCAGAATTAAGGCTCTTCGCCCTTTTTCCCTGAATATGAAGATTGCTGTTTTGCAGATTTGATCCGAATCGCAGAAGATGCTTGACACGCTTCGAAAAAAAAAAAAAAAGACTTCCAGGACACATTCCAGAAACAACACTAGGGGGCGCTGTATTGCTCTGCAAGGGGACTGTTTTGAAGGCGATCATGTGGAAGCGTAGATTAATATTAAGTATTGTTTTGTTAACAGAACTTGTCTCTAAACTTTATGATACCACCTCGTAAACATTTCATACACATTCGTGCATGAGTGCAGACCCCCTTACACGGTTCGGCGCCTGTCTATCGTTCAGATCTCATCTCCATCAACATTTGCCCAGACCAGCTAGCTCCTCAAATAGCATACAGGTACCTGCTCCAGAACACGACAGGGTAGGTGTCAGACCATGGCCCTACAGTAGGTTCTGGAAAGAGTTGATTTCACATCAAGTCCTCACCTGATCATGATGATTTTAAGTCACGTTTTTATAAGTTTTCACTTTTTTGTTTGTATCTGTTGGATTCTTTCCACAGCACTTTGGTCAACACTCGCTTTTAAACGTGTGACTAAAATAAATAAATTGAACAAATGTAGATAAACATGTCAATCACAGGCAACTCCTGAGGACGAGCGAGAACTAGTTATTTCCATAATCTAGATTTTATTTACGTTGTTTAGACATGTGAGCTCGTTAGCAAGCGAAGTTTGATCAGAATGATAAACGTTATGTAAGGAATGAGCGCTGCACAGACGGAGCTCCCCGAACCAGACGTCTTTCCTAATCACAGCTGTGGTTATACAAACTGCACTAGTTAAACACACTCAGGGTTAAATGGTGACACTTTCCCACAATGTCCTGTGTACATGCCACATGTTAGGCCAATCAAAGACGGAGATAATTGCTAATGCATATCACACTGCAACAATTGCATATTAATCCTGCTGCAGGGGCCAATTGATCATTAGTGCATCAATATGCAGTTTGCATAAATTTATTCCCCATTAAATGGTCTATGTTTGAGGTGACAAGGTCATTGCTTCAATAATGCTAATGGCCTTTCGTCCTTTAACGCCTAGTCTAAACCAATGAAGGGCCACGTCACGGATTTGTGAAGTAATACTCAATAGCATTATGTACAGCCCAGTTAGAACAGCTGGAGGGATTTTATTGTTTATTAAAAGTTACACACTTGCAATAAACAGTTCTCCTTCTTGCAAACTGCCTCACACTCTTGAATAAATATCTTGACATCTGGATCTTTGTAGCTTATTGTATAACTTAAAAAAAAATCAGCAGCACTTTGCTCCATTTCTTCATTAATTTATTTCCTTTTTTACCTCTAATCCAGATGTTTGATGTCTGTTGATTTAAGTCTCAGCCAGTCGTTTGACCTTGAATCTCCGATCCATATACATGAGCTGCTCGTATCCTCGGGGCACCAAAGCGCCGTCCCCAAACCTGCCGATAAATTTGCCGGAAGAAAAGACGGAGTGTCTACTGAACCTGTCAATAACGAATACAGAGTAAAAAAAAGAAAAGGAAAGAAAAGACATAAAAAGAAGAATGTTCACCCTCTGCCACAGTATCAACATTTCTTATGTAAATTCCTATTTCTTTTATGTATTTTATACAAGATGGTCTCAATATTAGAAGATGGACATGTAGTATAAGTTATACTCAAAAATTGTGTTTGTGTTTGGTAGTTTGGTTGATTGTTTAATTGTTTGTTTGTTTGCTTGTTTACTTGGTTCTTAGTTTGTTTGGAGTGGCAATTAACAGTAGAACTGACACACAAACAGTGGATAGAAAAATAGGTGAAAATCAAAAACATGCAGATGAATGAATAAAAGATTTACTGGCTGGTTTTCTCTCATTTAAATAACTCAAGAAGTCACACTGGAGCTTTTCTGTAGAACTGAGATGCCTCCTAGTGGAGGTTGAGAAGAACTGCACCCTGTTGTCTTTATTTTTAGCAAGAATTTGACTTTTTTCTAAAATAAATAAATAATAGAATAAATGAATGAATTAATAAATTAATGAATGAATGAATGAATTAATTAATTAATTGGAAATTTTATTTCATTTTTTCGAAGTGAAACAGGGAGCATTATAATAGTGTAACACATTCAATGGCATTAAATGATGTGAGGTCATTAGGAAATGTAAACAATCGCTGTCTTACTCTTGATGGAACATGAACTGGATGTTACTATGGTTACAGGTGTTTATAAGCAGCACATTTATTACACATGCTAATTCAAATGACAAACGCAAACGACCTGTGTGTTCAACTCTCTGAACGCACACCTGAACTTCCAGCCAATCAAAATCCAGTATTCACACTGAGAAGGGGATAAAGTCGAATATATTACAACCTCAATTCCAAAAAAGATTGAGACGCTGTTCAAAATGTGAATCAAAACAGAAGGCACTGATTTGCGAATTTAATAAATCAATATTTTATTAAGGTGTAAATAGATGCAGTATGTAGTTTGTAGGTTTAGATATGAAGACCTACCCTGAAAGAGATGGATGAAAACCTGTATATACTGTAGCGTTCAGCATTAAAGGAACCTCTCCAAAATGTGCACACTGCCCATTCCACAGGCACTAATGCACCTCCATACCATCAGAGATGTGATAACAAGCCGGATGATCCCTCTCCTCTTTACTCTGAATGACATGGTGTATATGGTTTCCATAAAGAAATTAACATTTGTCTGACCACAGAACAGAGTTCTACTTTTCTTCAGAACATTTTAAATGAGCTTCAGCCCAGAGAGGATGGTGGTGTTTCTGGATCATATTCACACATACCTTCTTTTTTTGGTGATAGAGATTTAACCTGCATAACCACATGATGGTGCAGCTGCATAAACACGGGTGCGAGGTCAATGTAACGGAGTGTGTGTGTCGTCTGACCCGGCTGGGCTGACTCACTCCTGGATTACGAGGAGGATGTCGACCTCTTCATCGCCGTTCCTACCGCTAGGACCTGCAGCCTGGCCCGCTGAATAAAGAGCCTTTTCTTCACAGCTGCATGATCCTCCTGAGGAACTGTTCTACGAGCTTGGAGGTCAAGTCAAGTTTATTTCTATAGCGCTTTTCACAACAGACATTGTCTCACAGCAGCTTTACAGAAATCAACAGTGAAGGTGAATGGTGTGTATTTATTCCTGATGAGCAGCTGTGGTGACTGTGGCAAGGATAAACTTTCTTAGATGTTATGAGGAAGAAACCTTGAGAGGAACCAGACTCAGTAGGGGAACCCATCCTCATTTGGGTGACATCAAGAGTGTGATCATAAATCTTTCAACAATACAGAACACTGGAGAGTGAGAACTAACATGAGTACTGGAGTATAAGATTATAAGTAAATGTTCTTTCATCAGTCTTTGGTATAAAACTAGGAGCTACTGAGCTCAACATGTGTGATCATCACAAATCCAGCAACAGCTTCTCCATGCCAGAGCCTTTAAACACTCCAGGAGGTCCAATGTCAAAACTCCACACATGTAGCGGGATCCAAATGGCACTGGTACGTCTCTAGATGGTTCAGGATGTTTGCGAGTTTGGCATCTACTTCTTTAAAGTCCATAATCTTCACGAGGTGGGACGTGACTGGAGCTGGCCAAACCTCAGGAAGCCTCGGGATGGGAGGTGGTGCCCTGCATGCTGATGTTTCTCAAAAGGTGGTTCTTCTGTGGTTATTTATTCTACAAGTATAATGACTTACTTAGGAACACAGAATGATTCGATGCCAGGGTATTGGGACATCAGACTTTTCCAGTTACATGTGGTTCCTCTCTAATTTGTTAGCACAAATGTTGCAAAGCCAGATCCATGAAGATATTCTATACATGTGTTGGGGTGGAAGATCTACTGAGCTCTGACTTCAACCCTATTGAACACCTTTGGGATGAATGTGAACGCTGACTGCACCCCAGGTCTCCTCACCTTCTCACCAACATACAGTAAATACCTGACTTTACTCACACCCATGGCATTAAATGAGCACAAATCTCCACAGAATCTAGTGGAACATCTTCCAAGAAGAGTGGAGGTTATTGGAACACAAATGAGATGTTTAAAACGAAGCACATAGCAAGCTGAAATTATTATTGCCATGTAGTGTATATTTACTGGCTCACGCAGGCGGTGAAAAGGACAGCACATTGTCAAATCACTGCTTCCTAAACACTCTTGACAAGCAGTTTGTCTCGAAAATCAGAAAGAACGTCAACTGAAGAGACTCACGACACCCGGAAGCCCGACACGTCACTTCCCATCAGCACCGGTTTGAAGGGAAAGACAGACTCGATGCTCTGATGGAAGAGAAAGATACACAATGAGATGATTGACTGCTTTTCTTGGTGGAATGTGTGCAGCAGGGAACCATTATATTTGCTGCGTTCGCTTCAGTGGGAAAACCCGTGCCGAAACGCCACCTGCTGGACACTGAGACCAGGTGCACACTTAGAATTTTTTTTTCTTTTGGTTTTGTGAGTTATAGTCAAAAGCAGCATTTGTCAACGCATGTTATGGCACACACACACACACACACACACACACACACACACACACACACACACACACACACACACCCCAGTCAAATAGTGGTCTTTTTTTTTTTAAAGAAGAAGGGAAAAAGATTAAAATAATTAAATAAAGAAATACAATTTTGTTTTACAGAATGTTTTTTAAACTTCTATTTCTATAATTAAATTTGGCAGATTTTTTCTCTAAATAGGTTCAATACTACATTTTAAAAGTAACTTTATTTTACAAATAAAATCTAATAAAACAAAAATATTATATAACAATGAATAATATATACATCTACTATTATATTAAATAATTTTAAAACAATATGCCAAATAATAAACCAATTGATACAAAACCATATAACTTTAATAGAATCATTGTAGTGCTGAAGTTTTCTAGAACAAAAAATTTAAGGAATGAGTCTCCAATGTCAGTGGGGTTTTTTAATAAAGATTAAATATTTGTTGACAAATTGCAGGCAAATTTTTGTGGATGAAAAATAATTTAAAAAATATATATATAATATATATATATATATATATATATATATATATATATATATATATATATATATATATATATATATATATATAATCTAAAATATATATATATATAATATATATATAATTGCGTAAAATTTTTCATGAACCGCTTATATCCCTTGCGTTTTCTTTCCTGTTTAATTTGCACAAAAACACACACGTTGCCTTCATTTTGAATTCCCAGGAAATGCAGTGAAAAAAAAAATGCAGTGAAAACGAGGGGTCTTGTGGTTACAGTGAAGGGAGACGTGTTGAATTGTGTTCACTGGGTTTCCTGCTTTAGTTTATAACATTTGTTCACACTGAATGGGATCCTGTGTGTGATGCAGCGCTCTGTTCTACTGCACTTCTCTATAATACTGATGGTTTTTATAGATGTGACCTCATAATCATGGTATTAAGAGGAGGATTGATTCAGGCAGGACACCGATGATTATACAATTTTCACCACTTGATGGCAGTGTTGCACGAACAATAATAGCCACTAACCCATAAAACACCAGATAAAGAGATCAATATTATCTTAAAATTTAATCTTACATTTAATATTTGACACAAACTTTATCCCTGTAACAGATCACTCAAAGGAAAGTATGTTGAAAGTAATTATTTGCCTTCAGAATAAGCAATAATTATGATTACAAATGTATCAATGCAGAGAATAAATATACAGAAAAAAATAATATCTGGGCATAAAAAGAAAAAGTGAAGAAAATGAAAGAAATGCAGTATTTATAATGTAAAGCATTTATCATTGAAGATCCAGTGGGACCAGCATGTCCAAAAAAAAAAGGAATTTAAATCAAATAAGGTGAAGATGTGGGAATCCTCCATCCTCCAGTCGATCTAAAAGGACAAGGTGAAAAAATCAATCACAGGAACGAAAGGGTTCTGAGGGAACATCAGGACATCGATGATCTCGTTATGATCCGGTTTCCAGATAAGTAGAAAGTCAAAGAAGCAGTGATGTTCGAGCTAGTGGACCGAACCATTCACAACCGCTGGGATTCCCATTTCTACTGGACAAATATAGTCTGCTGAATCATCAGGTCTTCTCTTCCTCAGGTGGCTGAAGTTTGTGAAGCCGAGCTTCTTTGGCTGAAATAAGGAACAATGTGGAAAAAAGAAGAAAATAAGACCAACAGTAATTCAGAGAAAGTGCAGGTTTTGCATTGTGAATTGAAAATTTAATATATTTGTTTATTTTGTGCACTACTTCCTGTTACACACTACATATTACTGTAAACTAGTTCTAGGAAGATGCTCCTCTAGATTTTAAAATGCTTGTGGAGATTAATTCAACCACAAGGGTGTTCAGGTACTGATGTAGGTGAGAAGATGAGGAGGTCTGGGGTGCAGTCAGCGTTCACATTCATCCCAAAGCTTTAAAAATTTTTTTGAGCTCTATAGCAGGAGATCTTCCATTCCAACCCATGGAAAGCAGATCTTCATGGAGCTGGATTTGTGCACAGGAGCATCGTCATGCTGGAACAGGTTTGGTTCTTCCAGTTCAAGTGAAGAGAAATTTCATACTCCAGCGTCCAAAGACGTGTGAGGCTTTATTATTATAATGCTCTTTGCTCCACCTTGGGCCATATTTCACCTACACATCATGCATTAAGATCCTGTAGATCTCACCCAGCCCTGGATTATTATATAATAATCATATCTGAAGTCATACCCGGACTTTAGCGGTGGTGGTGAGCGGCGAGTGCCCGCTGGCGTTAGCGTATTCGTGTTTCTCCTGCTGAGCCTGGGTTCCCACCAGAGAGTTGAAGTTGGTGGTTAAGTGGCGCCTGAGCAGAGTTTTTTGAGGAGGGATGTTCAGCAACATGGCCAAAGTCTCAGAGGTAAACCGAGGCTCCAGGATCTGCAGATAAATCACCAAAAAAACATTAATAAAAACCCCCAGCTCTGCTGAATTCTGATTGGTCAGAAGGTGTTAATTGTAACTTACTATAAGCCCTCCGTGCACGCCACTGCCTCTGAGATTCGGAGCGTATTCAGCCAAGTCCACTGAGCGAAGCCACTCCATCACACGATGATTAGACCACTGGACCACCTCCGACGGAGACGTTTTATTCTGCGTGAACACACAGATACACAACATCGGATTGAAATCAAGAATTATTATTATTATTATTATTATTATTATTATTATTATTATTATTATTATACATTTTCTAGACACTAAATGCAAGTTAAAAACAATAATAATAATAATAATAATAATAATAATAATAATAATAATAATAATAATAATACAAAGAGTATATATCTTTTAATGGCTGATGAATTATTTAAAGGGTTTTAACAAAAATATATATTTTATTCATTATAAAGTAAAATGTAAAGAAAAAAAAAGTGTGTGTGTGTGTATATATATATATATATATATATATATATATATATATATATATATATATATATATATATATATATTTAATAATATTAATATTTTTTATATTTCTTTTTATATATTATATTATATTAGAAGTTAATATTATTGTATTTAATATTTAATAAATATTATTTATAGTGTTATTAGTGTTGTGTAATTACTCTATATATTTGATGTAACTGTAAATAGAATTATTATTTATTTTTTTTTTTTTATTTTTTTTTTTATTTACTCCATCATTTCCTTTCTTTGCTCATTCAGGGACTGGACTCTGTGAACACACACCTCGTCTCCTGGTCTGCGCCGCAGGCAGTGTGGGTTGAACTTGTTGGCGTGGAGAACGTGGATGGCACACTTGATGCTCAGATGATGGAGCTGACTGGTGACCTTTAGGAACAGAAGGTCATTCTGTAAAACGACGATGAACAACAACAGAAGCAACAATTAGAACATTAAAGCTTGTGATAGTCACGTTAGAATTAGTTTGAGACTGAAAAGTGAACATACCACTGTGAGATACTGGAGCACTCGTCCATCCACTCTGCTCTCATGGAACTGGTCTTTATACTGAGGTAAGCCAATATCATCCAGCCATCCTGAGGAGAAGAAACACACTCACATATCTGTTCTCTTGACTTAGTGTTACTAAAGGCAGAAGTTCTCAAACTTTACTTTCAGTAAACAGGTAAATATTCAGATTTCAGATCAACAAAAACTTCAGAAGAAATTAACAGCGTTAGAAAAGTACCCACGTGTCACCCAGATGTGATCGAGCTCCGAGGATTTCTCCATCGTCTTGTTGTTGAATGACCTGAGAGCCAACTGCAGTTTCTTTCTGTGTAGTGGATGTTTGATTCCCATTTCCTGTAACAGTAAATTGACACATAAGAAACATCAGACGAGCTGTTAGTCGAGGGAGGAGCGAGTTGCAGATGGTCACAGCCAGATCGCTGTTGCTGAAACGAGACATTGATGTTTCTGATTTTTCAGACACAATATGGTCAAAGGTTGTGTGTATTAGTTGTTCAGTATCAGCTTGTAAGCTCACACGGATCTGTACAATTCTAATAAAGATGTTGATGATCGCATTAGCATTTCTTTTCCCATCTAATCTGAAAGGTTTTACACTTTTTGGTTTAAAGTTGGTTTTCTGGAAAATGATTTACCATGTCTTGAACTTTTCTCTAGTAACGTTTTCAAAGTAAGAGCTACAGCAGTGTATGGAGAACGTGGTCCACACTCAACTAATCAGATTAAAGAATTGAAACTGTTGTATAACATATAAAAGCATCCAATAATACCTTTTCAAGTTCCTGTGGTGTGGCGGAGAGGAGAGTCTGACCGCTGATCACCCACTGACGCGTCAAGTTGACGTACTGACCGAGTCCGTAGTCCTCCAGCCAACCGCACACCTGCTCGGTGGTCCAGTTGGAGAACGGGACAGTCATGTCCCTGCGGAGCGATGGAGGAAACCAACCCAGAAATAGTCATAAAAATCATGCGAAGGCAAAGAAGAGACACTGAGTCTTTAGGTACTGAGAGTCAAGGTTTTTCTTTGGCACAAATCTGGACTCCTACCTGACAGATCGGGCCGAGTCAGGAGTTCGAGCCAGTCGGGGTCCAGCTGTGGCTCTAAATCCTCCCCTCCTAAACGTAGTGGGCTCCAGATCATCTCCTGAGGCCAGACCCCCTGATTGGGTCCTCCTGATCCTTAACACACAATCATTGTGTTCAATAATTAAAATCTAATATTTAGTAACCCGCATATCTCTTTTAACTAAACAAAAAAAATTGCATGCAGTACTCATGATATATACGTCATATACACTATACTGACAAAAGTATTGGGACACCTGACTTTTCCAGTCAATTTTATTAACTGATTCTCTTATAGGAGACATTTGGATGCTGGAGTATGAAATCTTTACTTAAACTACGAGACCCAAACCTGATCCAGCAATCAGACACTGCCCCTGTGCACAAAGCCAGCTCCGTGAAGATATACTTTTTATGGGTTGGAGTGGAAGATCTCCTCCTAGAGAGCTCTGACCCCAACCCTGCATTATTGTATATAAGGTGTCCATATTGTCTCCTTTTTTTAAGTTTGTTTTTCATTAAATTTTTTTTTAGGTTAAACGAATTTAAATTAAAAATCCATGAATTACATTGAAAATGCAAGTTAATTTCAGTAAATAATCTGTAAGTGGTGTATTTTTAGAGAAAATGACCATTTCAATAATAAAACATTTATTTAATTCATATTTATTTATTAATTGATTTTGTTTGAATTTTGTACACTGAAAATGTAGAAAGGGAAAAAAGTGAGAGAGAAAGAAAAAATAAAAAATAAATAAATAAATACGTACTTAATTAATTAATAAATAAATATAAGAAAGAAAGAAAGAAAGAAAGAAAGAAAGAAAGAAAGAAAGAAAGAAAGAAAGAAAACTTGACTAGCCGACTGTTGTACTAATTTCAACTGCAAGCAGTAGCTCATTATTATTTTTTTTTTTATATCTTTCCTTTTTATTTTTCATATTATTTTTCTTTTTCTTTGTGGGAGTTGGAGATGAATTTCCAATACAGCTTGCAGCTCTTTCCCAAGACAAGTAAAATTAATCATTAATTAATTTATTTATTGTTTGTTTGCTTGTTTGTTATCCGTGTCTTTTTTATTTTTATTTATTTGTTTGTTTTGTGGCATTAGTTGTATTTGCTGAATGAAAACCTGTGCAACATAAATTAAAGCTGAATTTCCTTTTTTTTCTAGAACAATTCAAACACATCCATTAAATCAAATAAAAATCATGTAGAAGAAAAGAAATCAGGTTTTCAGGTTTTTTCCCCACACTCTGCTGACCTGAGCAGGTTTTAGTGTTTATGTAGGAGCAGTCATGCAGATCTACTCACTTTCCCCACAGTTTGCGTATGCTCTTGTTGTTCTTCAGGTTTTCCTGTGAGACGGGAGAATGTTCTCCTGAATCCACCCCAGACGAAACGGGTGAAGAATCGCAGACGCTCGGCTCTTCCGCTCTGTCTGCTTTTCCTGTGGGGAAAAATAAATAAAAACACTCAGAGAAGTTTGGAGTAAACACAGAAAGACTTGATATTGAATGTGGGTTCACACAGAAGTGAGGTAGGGTTTGGTACTCCGTTAAGGACGTTATGGGATATTAAATGCATTCAGGATGTTTCCAAAAATCCGCTGAAGTGCAGTTGTGTGGAATGTAAATGTGTGTTTTTATTAAACCATAAATGGAATATATTGGCGGTAGTTTGGTTTGGTCTCCATTAAATCGCTCAAATTCCACACAGATTTTCTGTTAAGCCTAGAAAACAACGCATTGTACTTTTTATCTAGTTTATCAATTCCAAAATATGTGGGACATTTTGTAAAATGTAAAAAAAAAAAAATAAATCTATATTCTATTCACAAAAAAACAAACAAACATAAAATGTTTAAACTGAGAATATATATGCAATTTTAAAGAACTGATAAGGTTGCAACTGGCATCAAAAAAGGTTGTTTCGCACTGTGTAGCATCATTTCTTCTGTCTGTATACATCTGGGAACTGAGGAGACCAGTTGCTGAAGTTTTGGGAGAGGAATGTTGTGTCATATGTCTCTGGTACAGGATTCTAGCTGTTCAACAGTTCTGGGTTTTCTTTGTTGCGTTTGTCATTTAATTTTCAAATGGTGAAAGACTGCAGGCAGGTCAGTTCAGCACCCAGATTCATCAACTACATTGTCATGCTGTTGTAATAGATGCAGTATGTAGTTAGCATTGACTTGCTGAAATATGCAACGCCTTCCCTGAAAAATACTTTTTCTGGATACACTATTTATACCCAATATTCTGACCTATTGCTAATTAACCTAATAAGCTGCAAATTGTTTTTCCAACTAATTCATTTTAATATTAACGTTTTCCAGACTTTTGTTGCCCCGTCCCAACTTTTTAAAAACATTTTGCAGCCATTAAATTCAAAATTCCCTTATTTTTTCCTTTAAATTGTACATTTCCTCAGTTCTATGAATATATTCTATTATTTATGTTAACGTGCAAAATTAAATCATCACATTCAGTTTTATTTACATTTTACACAACTTTTTTGGAATTACACTTATATACACTATAGAATACTATTAACAAGCCCCTTCTGACCAATCAGATTTAAGAACACGTCGATGTGGATTGATATTACTGCACAATCAAGCTACAGTTTGAGTTCTTGAGGTCTGGTAAATATATCGGAAGGAGTAATGACACCTGATATTGTGCGGTTTCCGGAGTAAAAGCTGTTCTTTTGAACTGCATCGTGACACATGTGCAAACATCTGGGATGAGTTATAGCTAAAAAAAGCAGCTGAAGCCACAGGTCTGGTTCCACAGACAGACAGAGGGAGAAGGAGTGATAGTAAGGAACCAGGTTTTTCATACAATAATAATTCAAAATAATAATTAATATAACACATCTGTAAGAGTGATTTTACACATCTGTAAAAGTGATATAACACTGCTGACTGATGAGACTGATAGAAGCTCGTACTCTGATTAGTGTCTCCGTCCTGGCAGCTTTCCTGTGACCTCGACTCTGAGCTGTCGCTTTTATTAGAGTCTATCAGGATGCATTTCCCGTTCTCCGGGTTGGACTGAGAACTCTGATTAGAGGAGACAACAGAATGAGCAATAAATGAGTAAGTTGGCATGGACATTGTGTTATCTAATAGCATGGACACGATCAGCTGAGTGAGACATGAATGAATAAGATATCTGAATATGTAGTTAGTATCAGCACTGTACCTCGTCTGAGCATGTTGATTCTACAGGAGTCCGAGCCGGAGGCTACAGGATTCAAAGAAGACCAGAAATAGAATTAGTAAATATGAAAAGTACCACAGTTCATAAATACATCATAAATCATCAGCTGGACAACATCTTAGTTGGATATCTGATGACTGATTCTGATGATAGATAGATGTGAGATCAAATCAGGTTCGATCAAATGAGGAGGAATATTTAAACTCTGATGATTATATAAAACCACAGGTGAGCATATTGAATTAAATGGCATCATATAAATATACAAAATAAACTCAGTTTACTCATTTTGGTGTCATTTCCGGTGAATAAAAAGGCAAACCTTTTGTTCTGCTTCACTTTTCAGGTCTTCCTGGCTGCCGGACAAATTCCTCGACTGTGACCTGAGACAACAAAGCGACATCTTTGTGTCAGTAGTGAACACTTCAGTATTAGCGAAAGGATCTTCAGAAAGCATGATACCTTGATTCTGTTTCCTTTTGAGCAGATATTTTGGATGCAAGAAGCGGAGAGGAAGTGACTGAAATTGTCTGTAAAATAAATGAATAAACAAGCATTCATTTGTGAACATGAAGCTGTAAATATGTGAATATGTAACTATAAACACAGTATAGTGCAGAACTCATTATGGACAAAGATTCCACATTTGCTGTTATAATAAGCTCCAATTTTCTGGGAAGATGTTCTACTAGATATTGGAGTGTGCTCTATAGCATGAGATCTTCACTCCATCCCATATAAAGCAGATTTTCATGGAGTTTTGCTTTGTGCACAAGGGCATTGTCATGCTAGAACAGGTTTGGGTCTCCAAGTTGAAAACATTTTTATGCTACAGCATCCTGTACAATCATGCGCCTCTTGTTTTGGGAACAACCACAAGCTGGAAAAGTCAGGTGTCCCAATACTTTTGTCAATAAGTGTATAATGTATTGTATACCTCTGAGTGAGCTTTGATAGTGAGAGCTTTGGTCTTCACTGGTGCACTTTGCTCTTCTTCCTCACTGCTGCTCATGGGTCTGGCTGTGTCTGAGGAATATCAATTTAATAATTAAAACAATTGTACAAAATATAAAATGTTTTGTTGTTTAGTAGTTTGTTTGTTTGTTTTTTCATATTAAATGTAAATCTGGTCTGCCTTGAGTGTTTAACACTTCTGTTGCTCTGTGGGCGGAGTTTATTTCAGGGCCAGAAAGAAAGCCTGAATTGATGAAACCTTTCAGATCCACAGCTTTGTTTGAGGCTGTTAAAATATCATGCATTTCAATTGTGCAGTTTGACACAAAGTCATTAATTGCACCTTTAAGGAATATTTGTTATAAATTCTCATAATATTTCAAGTTCCCCAAAGACGCCAATGGATCCAGAATTACATTCCTTACAGCACACCTTCCATTATTACTCTTAAATAATAATAACGACTAAAGATTGTTTTTTTAGGTAGATTATTTACTGTTAAACAATATAAAGTCAGTAGACTTACGTTGGAACGAAGCTTTGCAGTCTCGAAATTGCCTGCAATGGCTCAGGAGAAGAGAAAGCTCCTCTATACGCCGATCCTGAAAGAAAAACAAGGAAAAACTTCAGTGAACAAATAACACATTAAATAAAATAAGACTGATATACAGAGGTCATATATAAGTTAGAAATGATATACATATAAACACATACAGTATATGTTAGTGAGATTTCAGTGTTAAATATCGAAAGCATGACAGAGAGAAAAAAGATTCGGATGAAGGAACTACTATTATACTTAAATTGAGAACAGGAAGTGAGCTGTTTCATTAATGTTTCTCAACATTCCACAAAATATGTGGTGGAAAAAAGAATAAAGCCCTTGTTACAGAAAATAAACCTTCAAGTCGGCACTTTTTTCATTGCACGAAACTGTTGTTGATTTTCTGAAATTGTGTAACGCAGTGTTTCATCCCTCAAGCATTGATTTCTAATAGAGTTATAACACATAGGAAAAAATAAACACATTCTTTCTACATTAAAACAAATTGAAAAGAGAACCATTTTAGAAACCAATACTCATCCAGTGAAATCATAAAAAAAACCATCAAAGAACCTATATTCTCTAAAAGTATACACCATCTCATGGTAATCTGGAACACTTGAGAAGCAGTGGAAAGTATCCGAGTGCTTTAGGAGGATTACGCAATCCTTTAGATTATCTGAAAATAATCTTCCTCCCCCTGAATGTTTAGAACGTGGTACATGGCAGTGCAGTTAAATGGAACGTTTTCTAAATTGCAGACTTGCGATTTGGCAGTGAGTTCAGAGAACTGGGTGTGTTTTCGAAGCGATGCCTCAGAGCAGACCCTGCCACGTCTCGCTTACTGCAAACACATGACCAGTTTTGGCACTGATCCGCACCTTTAAGTGTGGACCGAAGGAAACGGTTTTAGCCAGGGTTCTGTAAATATCTCCTGCTGTCTGAGTCCACAGACGGGAACAGGAGGTCCTGTGTGCACAAAGTGGTTTTCATTTACTCTTCCACATGCCCGAAGGAGGTGGCGTGAAGGTAAAGACGTCACTCTCAGAACACTTATTGCGAAGGATTCAAAAGTTTACTGCATTTTTTAAATTGCTTACGGTTCTGGTTTTCTACAGGGGTCTTACTCGGAGTAATAAAAGCAAACAAACGCTTATGTCTTTGGAATAAAGAGTTCTAGGAAGTGTAAGATCCCAAAGGCTCCTTTTCTTTAGGTTCTTAAAGTTAAAAGTTAGCAGGATAATTAAAGCCTCCTAATTTCTATGAAGGAGTCAAACTTAAAACCCTTTCTGACTGAATTTAAGTGCTTTCTGAAAGCATTTAAACAGACAAACAGAACTTCCCAGGGTTCTCTTTTAGGTAGGAAAAGATGCAGTAATTTATACCCAGATTACACACACACACACACACACACACACACACACACACACACACACACACACACACACAATTACTAGTTATTCAAATTCATAATAAAGTTTTTTTTTAAAGTAAAGCACATTGTGGTAGAGCTGTGCAACAAAAATGTAAAGTGCCCCACTAGAAGGTTTATGTACGGTTCTCTGAGCTTTCTCCTTGAATAACAACTGAAGAATCTTTTTTCATGAGTCTAACAAAGCCACTGATTTCTGAGACCAGAAATGCTCTTTACCTTCTCATCATTGGCTGCAATTAGTAATTCCATTCCAGCTTTTAATTTTAGAAGTTCTTGATCTGTTGAAAAAAGAAACAAACATGTTTACTATGTTTACCAAAAACAAACGTGAATGTGTGCTTTCACTGGTATTTGGATTTCATTAGAAACATACTCGGTTCTTGCTTACAGATCACATTTTCACAAAGACATTGTTTTGTCCCTTTTTGCACACCATGTTCCTCTTCTCAATGCTAGTTTCCATGGAAGATAATTACTCTCACCTGTTTCGTGTTACCACCGTCCGGTTATGTATTTAAACTCCCCATGGCTTCCTTGTTTTTTGTTTGAGGAAGGATCTACATATGAATTCAAGCACAAACGCACCCACAACGTTTTGAAATAAATATCAGGTTAATTGCTTAAACCGGTTCAGAAGATGGTCTGAGAAACAACGTCCCACTCCCACATATATGCAACCAATTCTGTAACTTAGCATAAAATGAATTGTGATCACTCCTGTCTGCGTTTTAAAGGAATTTTGACCTAACTACCTGAGCTCAAAAAAATCCTGACCCATCCTGCCTGATCTCCAAGGAATTCCAAATAATCCTACCTGGTTTCATAGAAATTCTGATCAGTCGTGCCGCTGTCAAAGAATTGATCCTACATGGTCTTAAAAATAATTCTGAATGATCCTGTCAACTTCCACATGAGTTTTGACCAAACCTGACTATCAAAGGAATTCTAACATGCTTTTCCAATGGAATTCTTACTTAAATTACTTTGTCTCTAAGGAATTCTGACCCATCCTGCCTGGTATCAAGGAAATTTTTACGAGTCCAAAGGAGCTCTAAACAATCTCACTCGCTCCTGGAGGAGTTCTGGCCTAACTTGTCAGTTCTCAAAAGCATTCTACAATCCTTTAATTCAATCTAGTCCTGCCCAATCCCACAGATCCTCTTGACCACCTACTAAAGGAATTTGGACTTATTTAGCATTAATATTTGCATATTTACATATGTATATTTACTAAAGGAATTTAACTAAACTGCCTCCAATAGAATAAAATTCAAGAAAAAGGACATTATTGTGTGTGTGTGTGTGTGTGTGTGTGTGTGTGTGTGTGTGTGTGTGTGTGTGTGTGTGTGTGTTAGTGATCCAGTATGCTAAACTCTTACGTTTAGTGTTGAGCCTTCTCCTGTATAGCTCTTCTAATGATGAGAACAGGATAAAAAAGAATACAGAGCTGTTGTTAGTCACCAAACAAACCATTCCAGTGCAAAACATGCAAACACTAATTATCTAAACACTTTTTAAACACCACAGACACCACTCACACTTGTATTGAACACAATGCTTGCAGTGTATTTCTGATTTAATTGATTAATTTAGATAAATGAAGGTCAGATTAGTGTTTTTAAAGCTACATGCCCGCAGCATTAATCTTTTATGACAATTTATATAAATCTATATGAATAAAGATATCTAAACTTATTAAATATAACAGGTGTCCAGCACCAGCATAGACATGTATACTGTATACAGTGGCTCAGATCACATTGTACTTAAAATTCCATCTTATAGTGGCAAAATCTTAATAATTTCATTAACGTAAAAGTGTTTCTAAAGATTTCTGGTTCATTCTGACTGACCACTGGTTCATTTCGGCATCATTACCAGTGAGGACGTCATGATTGTGTCCCGTCTGTTCATTCGGACAAAATGGGTTCAGCCTTGCAAATGAAGTCCCACACACCAGAGAATATTGAGGCTGTTCGAGCTGTGATCATGAGGAACCCTCGCCGTTCTGTTTAACAACAAGACTCATCACTGTGTTAAGCCGTTTTTTTTTCGAAATTACACACCCATACTGTAATGGGAGCAGATGGGACACACTCATGACGTCCTAAATGGTAATGACAAAACAGAAATGTTTAAGCATCACTCGCTCTGTCACCATTCATACGCACCACTTCACTGCTCCATTATAACTAACGGCAAGGGGTTCGAAACGAGCTCACACTGGTCCCAGAGTCGCCAACCCCTAGTTCCAAAGTTTCCCATTTCCCTGTGCCACTCTGTAAAATGTTAACATGTTCAGAAAAGAAAGCAATGTAGACCTACCTCTTTCTGCAATGTCAATGGACATGGGAGATCTGGACAGGAGCTGAGCCTGAAGGTTCTCGATCTCCGCATTCTTACACTGCAAAAGCTGCTGAAGCCCCGAGATTTCTGCCTGGAAATGATCATTTAAAGCATACTGTTTGTTTACAAACTGACTGGAAGAATAATGGAAAGTCTAATAAACATACTAAATTTGAGACCAGCATTAAAACCTGTGTTTCCTGAACTGGTCATCGGTTAAACCGTTCTTCAACTGACCAGTTTAATGATCCCTGATTGTGTATTTAGAATACTGCTATGTGAACACACACTGGTGATGGAGTTTGTGTAAAATAATTAACATTTCAATGAGCATGGGTTATGAAAGAAATAATTACTTCCTTTTTCTAATTAGTGCTTCTTTAAAAGAGAAAAATTAAAAGAGGATTAATAAAGAGTTGGTTTCTTCTAGCCAATTCCTCTTGCTAGATGAGGTTAATTGCACACCACAAGGACATTAACGGTTTTTTCAGCTCTAAAATTTTCATAAGAAGCATAAGAATCTGCCCAAATCTAGACTTTTTATCAAACACATTTTATAAGCTGCCAAACATTGTTTTGGACTGTTCCAAAGACTGATTTTTTCCACTCTGGAGTCCAGGGATGAACTTACACCACACTGATGTTCGGCATTACAGTTTGTGACCTTAGGCTTAAACACAGTTTCTAAGAAACTTCGAAGTTTCTGGAAAATCTTGATCTCCAGATGAGCAGGTTTTGTGCCAGCTTTGGGAAGTGATTTCCACATGTTTGCAGACATTTACATGCTTGCAATTTAGCAACAATTGGCCTTGTGTTGATGCTGGACAACATTCCATTAACAGGAGTTGAAGACTTTACCTGGGCAGCTGATGCAGGATATAACATAAAAGGTCCGGGAGCTTCAGAGGATCACATTGTAATGCTGAGATTGTTTTACTTTGTGTACATGCTGTTTTTTAGAAGAATAAACAGGAAACATGGATCAATGGTCCGAAAGCCGAAGAGATTGGACTTAGCATCTAGGTAAAGGAGGTGAGAAATAAAAGCATAATAAAGATTGGTGTGAAAAAGCAAGGAGGTGGAAATGATTGGAGAGGATGTAAAGTGGTGATGTATCTAAAAGGAAAAAAAGCCAAGAAATACATTTAAATTAAGAACTGAAGTGGTAGAAACAGTGGAAGATAAAGTGGAGCAGGTGGAAAAATAAGCAAATAAGCAAAAAAAAAAAAAGTAGACATGAGTAGAAATAGGAATTTACAAGACATGAGAGAGAAGCTGGAAGAATTAGGGCTACAGGGTAGTAGCTGGAGCGAGGAAACTCTGAAGGCTGAAAAACAAGGAAAAAGGTGAATATGGAACAAAAAAACATCTGGAAAAACAAGATCATGTAGATAAGTTCAGGTGAAGAATATAATAAGAGATAAAGGCAAGAAAGACAGTGTGGATGAAAAATAGAAGGAATGATCGGACAGTTAAACAAGGGGGAGAAAAAAATCAGAAGAAGATGTGGCATGAGGGTGATGAGATAATAAGAGGAAGAAGGTATCTGGAGAAGGGCTGAAGAAGGAGGTACTGTAGGGGAGTGTAGAGTGCAGAAATGAAGTTGGTTGGTTAACACTGATGACCAAAGTGTGAATGAAGAAGGCAGGGAACGGGGGGGAATAAGGAATTGACTGGAGGAAAGGGAAGAGGGGTAAGAATGTAAGCAAGTTCTTTAGGAAAGAAAAGGAATATGTGGAAAAGTTGGGAGACGAGGGGAGCAGGTGGCACCTGAAGGTTCCTGCTGTGCTCCTCCCACTGCTGCCTCTCCACCTGCAGCTGCTCCACCATTAGCCTCAGACTCAACAAGTGAGTCACCAGAGACCGGTAACACACATGAAGAGAATAAGAGATGGACAGCTACAGGGAAGGGGAAGTGAAGAAAAAAAGAAATACAGACCAAAACAGATGAATAAGAGAAAAGGTTGATTAAAGTGAAAAGTCAAGTGAGTCTGCGTGCAGAGAAAAAGAAGTTTAAGTGTGTTTTCAGAAGGAATTATAGCATGTAGATGGATCATCATTGGAACAGGATTTTATTTTTTTGAAGGTTTGTTAGCTTGTGAGCAGAACTGATAATAGATACAGCAGTTAAACACGGAGGTGAAGAAGCCTGCTAGGAAGTGCCTCCTGAAAAGAGGAAGATGCATTGACTTATGGGAAATACAATCAAAACCATTTTCCCGAAAGAGTACCGTCAAAGTACATTTCTCTTACAGTACCTTTGTTGCCTTGAGTTTTCTCTCATACTGCGACTTTTCATCCTCAAGTTCCTCGACTTTATTTTTGAGCAACCGCAGTTCCTGGAGCAGGTTCTGTTCATCAGAAAAAAAGAGAGAAAGAATGTTTATCTCAGAAGAGATGAACATCAAAAGTGATTTCATGCTGGAGTGAAAATTTAGAAGAAGTTAGAAGGCATTTAAAATGTACACTGCAACACACCGCATACTCATGAATATTTAAACTTTAAACTAAATATTAATTACAGGTCATTAATATGCAAATTGTGTTAATTAGTTTCAATATATAATGTAATACTGGGGAAAGTCTTCCAATCAGAAGATTGTGAGTTCAAATCTCAGCAGCACCAAAATCCCACTCTGGGGTCTTGAGCAATGCTCGTAAAAAGACACCCTTATCTAGAGTGTCTTCCAATTGTCTCATTTACACACGTGAGAAGTTGAATTGTCAAATGCCATTAATGTGAAAATATGCTGCATACTTTGTCGTAAGAGTTGAAGAAATCTAAATCTTGAATATTTCTTTACCTTTGTATTAGGTATAATTGTAAATAAAAAATAATTATACTGATAATGTAATATTTTATACATAAATATATAATTTTGCAAATGTAATAAATTGATGCATTAATAAATCACAATGTTGCAAAGTAATAATAATAATAATAATAATAATAATAATAATAATAATAATAATAATAAATTAATTTAATTATAATTAAATAAATACATAATTTTTCATCATTCTCATCAAATTGTCATTGTCACAAAGCAAATTTATAGAAACAAATAGAATAACAATAAGTATAAATGTAAAATTAATAAATTTGTATCAAAAAGTATTCTATCTGGAAGGAAAAAATTATCTTTATAATTTTAAGTTTATCTTTAGAAATGTATTCCTAAAAAGTCAACCACATGTGATGGTTGTAAAGGAAAAATATATAGTGTATTTATACATATATAGTATATACAGTGTGTGTGTGTGTGTGTGTGTGTGTGTGTGTGTGTGTGTCTGAACAGTGTTAAATTCTATAAAAAGCTATTCATCTACTTTAAATGATTTAACAACACATCATAAAAACCCACACAGCCCCTAAATGAAATTCATTCCCTGCATGAAGTCTGTTAGAAATATCTCCAGCCCACAGACCAAAACAAACAGCACAGAAATAAACCCACAACACGTGTTAATACGTTACATCAAGCACGAATCACCAAGCTCACTGTGAACACTATTACAGATTCTACAAACATTAGGCAGCCAGCACATGCCAGGCGATCAAAGGGCAGCTTTATAAGCAGGTTTCACATTCCAAGCCAAAGTCCAGATGTTGAAAAATGAAGCTTTACAAATCACTCAGGTGCATTGGATGCCTACACTTTCTTTCCCACAGTGACAGAGCTCCTCAGAACTGAAATTTCCAGAGCTCTGCTCTCCTGTAGACGTTCCTTCAGCCTCGGCTGGTTCATTCAGCGAAGCATCAGTACCAGAGTCTTCATCGTCCTGGTTCTTTACAGGTTTTTTCTCTTGGATTTTAGAAGAAAGCTCTTGCTGAATCTTACACATCTGCTCCTGGAGCTCGCTAATCAGATTCACTACACTCTGGTGGAGGAGGAGAAGCACACAGGGGTGCAAAATTGAAAGGCAATAGGAAATAAAAAATCAAAACATAAATAAATAGTGGATGCATAAGTATTTACACCCCTTTAGAAAAGTTTTGAAATGGACATGAATGATGCTTTTTACATCAAATATCTAGAAAAAAATAACCCTATTTATATAAAAGAAAAAAATGGCGGATAAAAGTGATGTATGCTGAAACTTACAGTATAATTCCAAAAGTATTGGGTCACCTGACCTTTCCTGCTACAAGTGGTCCTTTTCCAAACTGTTACCTCAAAGCTGGAGGCACTTAATTGTACAGTTCCTGTGATGAGCTATAATAAAATTTTGCATTCACTCGAACTTGGAAACCCAAACCTGTTCCAGCACTGCAATGCCCCTGTGCACAAACCGAGCTCCTTGAATATCTGGTTTTCCTGCTTCGAAGAGGAAGATCTTAAATGGCCTGCTATGGAGCTCTATAGTGCTACCTGTCTTTCATAATACACTTGTGGCTGATGAACACAAATATCCATAAGCACACTCCAAAATCTAGAAGAGTGAAGGGAATTATAAGAGCAAATTGGGACTAAATGTGGAATGCAATGCTCACAAATCACATACTATACTTATGACCAGGCGACCCAATACTTTTAACAATAGAGTGTATTTACAAATAAAAGTACATAGCAATGCTTAATAAACCTTTTCTTAAAACCACAAGAGGATGGATTTAACCCAAATGATCGACACCAGACTTTTTTAACCATATATATTCTTCCACACACGGTTCTCACAAAGTTGGAGACACACAGTTGAATTGGACACCTTTCGATGCAGGAGAATGACATTTTTCTTTCACTTCAACCAGGAGACCCAAACCTGTTCCACAAAGCCAACTCCATTAAGATCTACTTTTCATGGGTTGGAGCTTAAAACCCTAATGAAAAGCCATAAACGCTATTAAACACCATAGGGAGGAATGTGAATGCTGACTGCACCCCAGACCTCCTCACCTCACCTCCATCAGTACCTGACTTTACTAACACCCTCATGGAGGAATTAATCTCCACAAACCTCTACAAGCTCTCTCAGAAATCTACTGGAACATCTTCCCAGAAAAGTAGAGGCTATTATAACAGCAAGGTGTCAAGTGTCCAGAGACTTGGTGTCCATTTAATGTGTGTGTACCTATATTATAAGAGAGAGAGAGAGAGAAAGAGAGAGACAGAGAGAGAGAGAGAGAGAGAGAGAGAGAGAGAGAGAGAGAGAGAGAGAGAGAGAGAGAGAGAGAGAGAGAGAGAGAGAGTATCAAGGACATCTCAACACTTTGGAAATGGAAGTAATACAGTACAACAGTGACTGTCATTTGCATGTAAAAAGTCAAAGAAGCAACTAAAAAGCAAAGCATAACTGTAGTGTAAGTGTAATCTGATCTGCTTTTTTTTTATATTTTATTTTATGCTGTTAAATTTAATAAGCAGGAAATTTCAGGCTCATTTCACTCTGTGGTACGTTCATAAAGCTTGAATGGAGAAAATACCATGCTTTAATCGCTGAGGCAGCAAAGGTACCGCCATTGGCACGTCCTTGCAAAACCATGTCCTTCAGCCAAAATAAACAGGTCCGTGACCTGATTAGTGCGAGTTCAAAACTGCGCTTATATAAGGCTCTTTGTTAAGTGTGAACACTCAGGATGGAAAAGGAAACAAGCCTGAAATGCAAAATGGTGCAAAGTAAAACATGATCATGAAAAATGAACAGAAAAATCAACACTGGAAAGAAGAGTTCATCATTGAGACTAGCGTAAACAACGGTTCAGTAATGACTGGCATGTAAGGGGAGGAAGTATCATGTGATCCAGTGGCAGGAAAACACAGCAGATGAGATGGCTGACATATGATTGCTATCTATAGAGTGTAGCAGAGAGGGTCGGCATGGGGCGGGGTGGTCTGGGAGGCTCGCTGCTGAGGGCTGAAGCATGGCATGTCCAGGGGAATGTTGTGAGCCAGATTAGAGCCACTCAGCACAGCAGTTGTCAGAAGAGTGGAAGTGTTCTTGTGTGTAGCATTTTATTTCATGGTACAATAAAGAGCTACATTAATATCTGGTTGTACTACACTAATTAAAGCTCTCCTTGAAAATGTTATTTCAGATCATTAAAATATCGGATGTAAAATAAGGCAGCATTCATAAACATTAACATCCTGGACACTTTGCACACTGTACAATACCTCAAATTAGGTACCTGGAGTTACATGTATAACATTTTAAAGCAGAAGCTTTAGGTTGTATATGTTGTGTTTCTTACAATACACAATTTACAATAAAATTAATTGGCATAATTGAAGTAGAATTGTTTATGATTTATGGAAGAAGTCTCCATTGTCAGCTCTTTGTAACAAGTACAACTAACTTTTTTTTGCGATAAGAGGTGTTTTATTACTTTGCTTTTTTTATGAACTGATCATGAAGGAAAGACTGTTTATAGCTACTACAAGGTATGCTAGAATATAAACTACATTATATAGACAAATGTCTGCGGACACCTGATTCGTATGTGCTTTTTCAACATCCTATTCCACATTTAGTGTCTAACCCTAACCCTAACCCATTTGCTGTTATAAAAACCTCCACTCTTCTGAAAAGAAGTTCCACTAAATTTTGTGGTGAGTCAGGTAGTGATGTAGGTGAGGTGAAGAGGTCTGAGGTGCAGTCAGTGTTCACATTCATTATGTTCAATAGAGTTTAGAGCTTTACAGCAGGAGATCTTCCAATACAACCCATGTAAAGCGTAAAGCAGATCTTCATGAAGCTGGAACACGTTTGGGTCTTTTAGTTCAAGTGAAGAGAAAATTTCATGCTGAAATAAATGTATCAATTTATTATCATAAGGTTTAATATATATATATATATATATATATATATATATATATATATATATATATATATATATATATATATATATATAATTGATTATATGAATTATAATAGAATTAATAATGAAATATATATTACATTATTACATTGTTATGATAAAATTATATTTTCTAGCTTGTTGGATTAAAGATATCAGAATCATATCAGATTTCAATATAATGCATTAAAAAACCATACAAAATTATACAAAAGTTTGACCAAATCTGAACCCAAAACTATTGTATTTACCAACAAATCAAGAGTTCGGTACATTGTGATGTTATGTTATAATTGTTGCTGTAACACTATGATATGGGTGTACCACTAATTTGTTCATTTGGTTGCTTGAGTCAACATATTTACACACACACACACACACACACACACACACACACACACACACACACACACACACACACACACACACACATTTCTGCACACTTGCCACAAAACCTAAAGCGAGGTATATTTTACATCAACAAACGCTAGCTCTCCTTCCCAACCCACTAATTACATCTGACACGTAAGCTTTCATATTGCAAAACTGTAATTAGTGTAAGAAGCAAATTCGTTGTTACAAATAGACTGTATTACACAGTTGAATGTAAATGTGCACAGCGTCTGAGTACCAGATTCGTGTACATTCATTTGTTTTTTTATTTTTCTCACTTTGCTGATAATGGGATTCAAACCAATAACAGACTGTTCATGAGAAATCAAATACTGTAGAACTTTTATATGCTGTTTCTAAAGATTTACACACTGGTGAAGAGCTCTCAAATCTGATTGGTCCGAAGTTGTTACAGTAGTCTACACATGAACAGATTAATGGTGTTGTGTTTTCTGTGATTGGCTGTTTATCCAACATTGAAGAAAGAAGTCTAAAATTTCAGAAATGATTATTTTGGTTTCGAAAACGTAACTCGAAATGTAAATCGTTTACAAAACATATTTCAAGAGAAGACAGAGAAAACGTCACTCCATCATACTACACAATCACTGATTATTTTCCCATTATAGCACAACACAGAGTGGTGTATTTCTGACGTAATGCTTTGTACCACGTCTAATATAAAGACGACCGTAAGACCCTGAGTGATTTATTACAGAATCCAGAGCGGTACGATACCTCAGCTTTGTGCGGTCTCTCAGTGCTGTGATTCTGTATCTCCTCCATGCTCACCAGCTTCAGTTCCAGAAAAGAAACCTCATCCATCAGATCTAGTTTCTGTGACTCAAGTGCAGTCCTGCTCAGGAGCTCCAAGACAATCCCACACACACATATACGAACCCAGATGTGAAACGGTTGCTTCAAACAAAATCCCCTGAACACTGTTGAGCTTCTGCTGCACGTTGGCTAAATATACACAGACTATGAAGTCTATATTTACTTCCTCTCTCTCTCTCTCTCTCTCTCTCTCTCTCTCTGACTGTATGACACAGGAGAGAGAGAGAGAGAGAGAGAGAGAGAGAGAGAGAGAGAGAGAGAGAGCACAAGCGAAACCAAGAGCTGCAGGAAAGTGTCTCCAAAACACTCAAGAGAAGTTATGGATGAAATGGAAACTAATCCAAGCTCAGAGCAGAAAACACACCCAGTTCCATTGACAAAAACAATATTTTGGCCTGATTTCGTCCGTTTCAAACCAGACACTGACTTCACAGACTGACCTGAAGGTGGTTTATACAGCCATCTATTTGTCATGAGCTGTCCTGGACTGTGAAAGCTCGCTTCTGACCAAGTCTAATACCATTTAAAGACTGCACATGGAAATGATTAGGGTTCTGTCACTGAGAGCGAGGCTGACTTTTAGAGGCCAAAACCTCATAATGACCACAGCTCGAAAACGCTCCTCATCAGTGAAGCCAAAGCTGTACATTCAATCAGGAGCAGCGTTTTTTTTTTAAAGAAACACAAATAAAAAAGAATTTGCATGTACATCTTTTAAAAATTGTTAAAATGAGGTGGAAAACTTTGTCGAAGTGCAAAATTCATGATAGAATATGGTTTAGAAAAAAAAATACCAGGATAAAATGATTATTTTATTTTATGTATGTATTTTTTTTTATGTTTTGTCTTGTCTTTTTGTTATGATTGAGTATTTTTTTATTAATATTGTTTTAACAACCTAAAAAATAGTATCTTACTATTTATATCATGTCTATTTTACTAAAATTATGTTGTACGTTTACACGTACAGCAACCTGCAGCCTGGAACACTTGACCTATGTGGTTCTTCTCCAAACCGTTACCACAAAATTGGAGAAATTTCATAGGATGTCTTTGAATGTGGTAGCGTTAAATTTCCCCAATTGTTCAACCTGGAGACCCAAATCTGTTCCAGCATGACAATGCCCTCGTACACAAAGCCAGATCCATGAAGATTTGCTTTACATGGTTTGGAGAGGAAGATCTTGTGTGGTCTGCTATATAGCTCTGATCTTAACCCAACTGAACATCTTTTCGATACCACATGGGTACCGAACCGAAAGCCCAGTACCAAAATATTTCAGTACGAATACATGTACCATATGTGTATATATATATATATATATATATATATATATATATATATATATATATATATATATATAGTCAGTGTTTTTAAATCCTATGGAAAAAAATGATAGAAGTCACTGCCATAATCACTTAATTTTGCTTAGATGCCTTTGGCTATTTTTTTTCTCATTTCCATTTTCTCGCTAAGACCCTCGTCTCATTTCCTCTGGCTGATGAGTCTGTCTGATGAGGCCCTGCAGCTGAAGCTCAGTTTACCTGACCAGATTTTGCCATTCAACCTGGGTATAAACCAAATGTACCCCATAACCCTGTCAAATATTTGTGTTGTCAAGGTAATAGAAGGAAGGCCTGACCTTGCACTATTTCCTTCTGTAATATGTCAAAACTCAAGAGCAACTCTTCAGAGCTTCCTTAAAAAAAAAAGGCATACAATGTGGTCATCTCATAATAATCACACATTTGAATTGTGAGAACAGAAGAGGAAGTGCACATTGGGTAGGAGGAACAGATAATGGGGAAGATGGACGTTAACAATAATGCTGTACTAAAGTGTGGTGGAAAATGTTGGGAAATGAAAGAAGGAGTTGAGGGTAAACAGCGAGCAGACGAGCAGACTAAACAATCTGCAAAGGCAAACAACAACGTCTGATTTTCAGAGTTCACTTTAAAGTTTACTGGCTTTTTTTAATCCATGAGATTATGTCAATGATAAATAAGAGCTGCTAAAAAAAAAAAAATTAAGCACTGTTAGAGCATTTAACGGTCCAGCTAGACAAACTCCAGTTTAGACTCCTACTTGCCCAGAAACTGTAGTTGAATTTCGCTGCTTTTACAAGTAAAAGAAGGTAATTATAGATAGATGAACAGATGAATCGATGGAAAAACAGATGTATACAGATAGTTGGATGAAAAAACAGACAGCCAAATAAAGGGATGGACAGATGGACATACGGTCTTTGAGGAAAACAAACAAAGGGATGGAAAGATGAACCATTGGTGGATGGATGTACAAACACATCAATGAACAGACAAACTAAGTTTAATCCTCAGAGAGAAACATGTCACTTTGTCACTTTGGCTTTACTTATATTTTACTATATTCAGAAGCAATCATGCAACTCTGTATTTATAAAACAGTTCCCTGCCATTCAACACGGCTCCTCCAGCGTTCCTGACACTTCTGGAACGTGTCCTGGAAGTCTTCTTTTTGAGGCGTGTCAAGCACCTCTGTGAATTGCGCTGGATCTCCACAACGATGTCAAAACGGCAAGCTGGATCTTCTTGAAGAACACAAAGTCAAATCGGTTGAGTAGTGTGGGTGCAGAGAGTGAGATCAAGTGGATTGTTTTCAGACGATCATCATGCATTAGTTGCTGAACAGTAATTTTCCAGTGATGTTCTTCCGCTCTTGAAGCGTGTGCTGCACAAAACACCTCGAACGACTCATTGCAACGCCATATGTCAAACGTATGTCGTGTCAAATGTCAAAACTGTTCCACGCAAAATTTTACGTTTGATCGTTCTAACTTGATGTCCATATCATAAAATCGAAGATGTGGTAATGCACGTGGGTCAGAATAGCACCAATTACACCTTAGTTTTGCAACCTCTTGATACATTTTGTATAAAAGTGGCCATTCTCCACTGATCATCAATGGATTCTCTGTGAAGATCATCAAGAGCACCAAATTCCTTGGTGTTCATCTGGCTGAGAACTTCACCTGGTCTCACACACACTCTTTACTCCTCTACCATCAGGAAAGAGGTTTTGAAGCATTCGGGCCTCACATCCAGACTGTGCAACATTGTTTTCCTTCAAGCCATCATACTCCTCAACACACAGAACTGAACTGTACCAAACTCACACACACACACACACACACACACACACACACACACACACACACACACACACACACACACAACTCTGTGTTACTGGGCTGCTACAATTTTTAACTCAACACACTGTATGTAGCTCTGTGTCCTGGATGTAGCTCTATGTAAGTGTTTAGCTCTGTGTCTGTATGTAGCTTTGTGTCCTGTCTGTAGCTCTATGTCTGTATGTAACCCTGTGACTGTACGTAGCTCAGTGTTCTTTATGTAGCTCTGTGTCTGTATGTAACTCTGTGTCCTGTATGTAACTCTGTGTTCTGTATGTAACTCTGTGTTCTGTATGTAACTCTGTGACTGTATGTAGCTCTGTGTTCTGTATGTAGCTCTGTGTCTGTATGTAGCTCTGTGTTCTGTATGTAGCTCTGTGTAAGTGTGTAGCTCTGTGTCTGTATGTAGCTCTGTGTCTGTATGTAGCTCTGTGTCCTGTATGTAGCTCTGTGTCCTGTATGTAGCTCTATGTCTGTATGTAACTCTGTGACTGTATGTAGCTCTGTGTTCTGTATGTAGCTCTGTGTCCTGGATGTAGCTCTGTGTTCTGTATGTAGCTCTATGTTCTGTATGTAGCTCTGTGTCCTGTATGTAACTCTGTGTTCTGTATGTAGCTCTGTGTCTGTATGTAGCTCTGTGTCCTGTATGTAACTCTGTGTTCTGTATGTAGCTCTGTGTCTGTATGTAGCTCTGTGTTCTGTATGTAGCTATGTGTCCTGTGTGTAGCTCTGTGTCTGTTTGTAGCTCTGTGTTTTGTATGTAACTCTGTGTTCTGTATGTAGCTCTGTGTTCTGGATGTAGCTCTGTGTATGTATGTATCTCTTTGTCTGTATGTAGCTCTGTGTCTGTATGTAGCTCTGTGTTCTGGATGTAGCTCTGTGTATGTATGTAACTCTGTGTTCTGTATGTAGCTCTGTGTTCTGGATGTAGCTCTGTGTATGTATGTAACTCTGTGTTCTGGATGTAGCTCTGTGTTCTGGATGTAGCTCTGTGTATGTATGTATCTCTTTGTCTGTATGTAGCTCTGTGTCTGTATGTAGCTCTGTGTTCTGGATGTAGCTCTGTGTATGTATGTATCTCTTTGTCTGTATGTAGCTCCGTGTCTGTATGTAGCTCTGTGTCCTGGATGTAGTTCAAAAATTCAGTACATTATGGTCTACATCTGTAAAAAGATTGATTATCGGCTTCTATTTCAAATGTTAATGCCTTTGGGGAAATCAAACACTTCATGCACAAAGCAGGTTAAGGATCTTTAAAAAGGAACAAATACCCCACACCCACTCCCCACATCCACAAACAAACTCTTTATAGCCCACTCACCACTACTACCACCAACACACACCCCTTACCAACACAATCCAGTGTTGCGATGAAGACAATTAATTTACCACTGCTTTCAATTTTGGATCAAAAGATTCAACACTTTTAACTTTGCAGGTTTTGGGCTCTCCTCATAAATAACATACTGGTGGCTTTGTGATGTCGCAAATCTTACGCAAGTGTGAACACGGGATCGGCGTTGGCGTGACTTTTACTGCTTGTGAATTCATTTGAACGAAATCAATCAACCAAATCAGGCTCACTCACTGGATTACGTACGGGATTAAAGGAAAAACTGGTACCTACTGTAACACCGTCTGTTTTAACTGTAACCTGCTACAGTATAATCTTAATTACAAATTAGCTGGATTAATTTTTATATACATATATATTTAATTGACGCTATAGAAAAATTCAAACAAACATTTGTGGTACCTGTTGCAGCATTTCTTCGGCAGAGTTCAGCTTGAGCTGGTGCTTTTCAAGGGAATTCTCAAGGTCTCTGATCTTCTCTCCTTGAGCTTCTACCTGGTCTGTCAACACACTCACCTGTGTTTGTATAGTGATTGTGTGGGAGAGAACGAAAGAGAGAGAGAGAGAGAGAGAGAGAGAGAGAGAGAGATTAGAATTTAATCATAAAGCCATAAATCTCCTATGACTTGCACAAAACAAACCAGAACCTCAATACCACAGACTTTTGCTTTTAGTCTCTAGATGTCCATCACCGGTTGTTTCACATAATAATCCAAAGCAGCACGAGTTTTTGAAACCGTGAACTAAAGTTTAAGCTGATAATCCTGAGCAAGCAAAACCAGGAGGATTATAATTATGGCTGCAACATTATAATCACAATTCAAAGGAATATAAAATAAAATGCTGTTGAACAAGCTGACAGTTCCGACTTTTCCAGCACTTGGCCTGAGTGCAGAAGCATTTTACTCAACCATTTGAGCATGTGACCGAGCAGAAGAGCCTTCCTGCCAAATCCTAACTTCTTGCAACTGTCTTTCACGATCTGGCTACCCAGACGGATTACCAGATGGATCACAAAATTGCTTCCTATGAACACATCCGTAATCATCAGCCATCAACCATCATTACTGTTAATACTCATGATTATGTTAAGCAAGGAAAAGGATTTTCTAGCCTCACTGGTAATCACCTGTCTGTATAACTAAAACATTGTTTGGACAAAAGTTTGTTGACACCGGACTGTGGGTGCTTTTTGAACGTCCTGTTTGCACTTCATTTGCTGTTAGTTACTGTCAGGTACTGAGCTAGGTGAGGAGGCATGAGGTGCAGTCAGCATTCACATTCATCCCAAAGGTGTTCAATAGGGTTTAAAGATCTACACACACACACACACACACACACACACACACACACACACCGCTCCTTACCTGTAACACGAGTGATTCCTTATCTCCCTCGAGTCGACAGAGCCGCTCCTGATAGCTCTCGTTGGTTCCCAAAGCCCTGAGGTTGACCTATGAATTAACAATTGGTCACAGACAGAGTTATATTTACACTGCTCAGGTCACATTTATTATTTATTTAATCGATCTACTGCAACACGGTGTGGCCAAAAGTACCAAAAAATGCCTTTTCCAGCCATGTGTGCTTCTTCATCCAACTGTTCCCACAAGCTTGGAGGCACACAACTTATATAGGTAACTTTGGATGCACCATTTTCTATTGAACTAGTTGACCCGAACCTGTTCCAGCATGACAATGCACCTGTGCAAAAGTATTCATCACCTTGAAGATACATGTGTTGAAATGGAAGATCTTACACTATACAGCTATAAACCCTATTGTACGCATATGTATGTGGAACAGTGCAGTACTGCATAATCATACTATAATGATTAATAATGCTAACGTTAGAAGCTTGAAGGCAGAAGTCCGAGCTGCTGTTAACCGACACCTTCTGACCAATCAGAACTGAGATCTCATATTGACTGTTGACTTCTACAACTCTAAACAAGTAAGTTATTAGTGTCTGTATAGCAGTTGTGCTTTTTTGTGTAGTTTCTGTATTTTGTACAAACCGCATTATATAACCCTACACTCTTGTTATTCTCATTAAAAAATAACTTCCACTGTCTGTGTTGAACTCGGTGCAAGTTTTTCTGAGACTCATCTCATGGGTTTATAATATCAACTGATCTTCAAGCATGCAGTCTGAGCAGAGCAGTAATCGTGCCGCTTTCCGCCATGCAAACGAGACAAATATTCAGAGCAGAACAAGCTGTAAAATGAGAGAAAGGAGAAAAAAATAACATTTCAGGAGACAAGCTTACCTTTTTTAGCCAAGTAAAATGTTTGTAAAATTCAATGTCACACTCCATGACTCAGGGCCATGATCCTGCCTGCTTCTTCTCACATACAGGAGCATCAACTGCTTCCAAACTGAAAATAAATGCAGTGCTAACCCTTGAAATAAACAGAGCTCACATCGATGTCTTCTGTCTTTTAGTGTGTGTGTGTGTGTGTGTGTGTGTGTGTGTGTGTGTGTGTGTGTGTGTGTGTGTGTGTGTGTGTGGAGCCTGTTTATGGCTCCTAAGCATCTGGTTTGGAGCACTGAGAAGGCAGGAGTCTTTAACATCAGACTGCGGTCTTGCCGCTCAGATCTCAGCAGCTGCACTCTCCCTCCCTTTCTCCTTTCTTTATTCTCCTCCTCCATCTCTTTTTTTTTTCTTGCTTTCCCCTCTCTTCATATTCTCGCTCCAAATTCTATGGAAATTATCCTAGTCCTGCTCAACCTACTTACTTATGAATACTGATCTACGCACACCTCTAGCTTTGTTGCTCTGCTTCCTTCAATCTCATTAGCGAGTACTTCAGAAAGCAACGCCACCTCACATGGGCTCTTTGTGTGGCCAGAGCACACGTCTGAGACACACGTGTTGCATGGAAGGCCCAAAGGAGGAAGAAAGGGTGAAGGGAATAAATGAGGTGAGGGGCAGCAGGGGAGAACGGGAGGTAGAATGAGGGAACAGAGGAACAAAGAGCAGGATGGGATCTAGCAGTGATGGATATGTGGTAAGTTCATGTGAAGTAAAATGGTTGATGGGGGAAGAAGTTCTCCTTGTTTTAGCCATTGGAGGATTTTTGTTGGACCCAAACATCTACCGCATTTAGTTTAAACTGAATAATGATATGATATGATATGAGCTTGGAGATGGTTGTTTTCTACCGCAGATTCTGAATAAGCAAGGAACTGAGCTTTCATTGGCATATTGAATATTATTTTAGTACCAGTTCAGGCTTGCTGCTCTACTCTTCTCCAAATGATTACTAACATCTCTGTCATGGATGTCTCCACATTTCCTAAAAGCATACTGTAGATAGCCAGTGGCATCCTGGCAGTAAAAGAACCAAATCAGAAACCTGCCAATTTAAGTGACATGACTGAGTGGAAATTCCTGTTTGATAGCTGCGGATTTGAACCATAATTGAGCGAGTTTCACGATACAAGACCAGTCTGGCTCTGTAAATACTTGGGCATAACACTTAACCCCTTACTGTTCCAACTCAGACTCAGTATTTAATCAGAATACTTTATTGATCTCTAGGGAAATTGTTGGGCTGCAGTTGCTCATAGTAACAATAAAGTAAAGATTAAACTAAACAAAAACAAACTTAAATATATATATATATATATATATATATATATATATATATATATATATATATATATATATATTATAAGTTAAATTTTTAATTAAATTAAATGTGTAGCAGAAGTAAAACAGATGGAAGAAAAAGTCAGACTTTATTATTATTATTATTATTATTATTATTATTATCATTATTAATTTAATTTAATTTAATTTAAGTTAAGTTAATTTAATTTAATTTAAACTGAACATAACAATGACAATTTTAACCAAGTATTATCATGCTAGCTGAAGGATTTATATCTAGTATAGCTTTTGTACTCAACCTTTCAAACTGGCTGTTATTCAAACATATATTTACTATTAAGGTTAACATTAACTCCCCCCTAAATATGTGCTTTCACAAGAATCACCTATGCGAAGTTTAACCCGGGTTTCACAACTCACAATTTTACTGAGAAAGATACTGGTTAAAGTGGTAAATGACCTGATGCTGGTCTCTATCAAGGGATGCTCCTCTTTTCATTGTGGGTAGATATGATTTTGTTGTTGGCTTGAATCTTATCTGAGTCACATTTCATATAGTTGTAAAAATGTTAAAGTTTGGCATTTCACAAGGCTGTATTCTAGGGCCACTGTAACTTTTTTATTTACTTTATATATTCTATCATAGAGTTCATTCATAGATCAAATGAATAATAATAAAAAAATATATATATTTAAACACCGTAGGAACTTCTGTAGAACAAATCAGAAACACCCACCAGACTTTTGTGGAGCCACAATAAGACAGTGTCCACTTTGGTAATGGGAATGTGTCTCCTCAGAATGCCCCTGTCCTCCTTGCAGTGTTCAATGTCCAGGACGTCTTCTAGATCCTCTGCGGGCTGTAGAACCCTCAGAGACATACAACCATCTTCAGACTTTTGCAGAACTGGTACACTGCTTGTTTCATCCCCAGGAACAAAAATCTTGGATCCTAAATTGGAAACAGTGTCATGTTTCATGTATACACCTGTTTTTAAATGTCTACCAATTCTTCTAAAAGTGCAGATCCAATAAGGGTGTGCACTTCGTCTTTCCCAATGTTCCCAAACTGCAACCTGTCCATTCATGCCTAATGTTTTTTTTTCATCCAGTATAAACTGTAACTGATCTGAGAAAAGCTGAGTAGCACAAAACTAACTGCTGTGAGAGAAATAATATCAAGGACAAAGTGGTTTAAAGATATTTACATTTACAGCATTAACAGATGTCCTCATCAACTTACAGTTCTTAGTTATACAACTGAGCGACTGAGGGTTAAGGGCCTTGCTCAAGGTTTTGTTGGTGCTGGGATTTGAACAGAGGCGATTTCTTTAAGACTGCAAGGGAAGCTCGGCTTCCCTTATAATGTCACAAAATTAATGGTCAAATATGTACTATTGTATTAACATTTTATTGACTAAAAATGCGTTAGAAAACGTTCATCTCAAAGACGAGTTCGTTCAGAATCAGTTACATATAGCAGGTCGGCTGACTCGATTTCCTTCTCATACATTCCCGCAGCGTCACAGTGCATTTCCCTATTGAAGCCCAGCGTCCATTGACTTCAATGGGGCTGCTTTGAACGTTTTTTTTCAGCGCTTCGAAACTAGACGGTCATTGGATAAACGCTGCGATTATGTCCCGCCCACGGACGCTCAGCGTCTCTGGGGTGAATGGGGAGTGGGCTGGCCCGGACTCCGAGCTTCTGCGTGATGATTGGAGGGTCTGTCGAAGACTGCATCTCCTTTTGACTGACAGCGATTCTGTACTATAAGGAATCACTGAAGCTATTCGCGCTCAGTCCCATCGCGGATTTCTCAAGTTCAGTCGAAATAAAACTGCTGCAACCTATTTCTTTGATATTTGCTTGGCGAAATTGCTTGATTTTCATCATACATTTCACACAATTATACACCAGATTCCTTGTTTCAGTTTTACAGAGTTTAATATTTTTTTAGATCGTTCATTCATTCATTCATTCCTTCATTCATGGCCATCACTTTGATTCAGGAAGACTGAGGTCAGAACTTCAAGTCCTGTATTCAGATCAGGACTTGCAGGGTAACAGGGGAAAGCTGTGTGATTACTTGGTGTTCCTTAAAGACATGGAGTTGGACAGTGCAATGCCTCAGCTTTACAAACTGTTCTCATTAGTGGCAACAATTGGAGCTACATCTGCAGGTGTAGAAAGGAGCTTCTCCTGTTTAAAGCGACTCAAGTCCTACACCCGAAACACAATGGGCCAAGGCCGTTTAAGCAGCCTAGCTCTGCTGGCCATTGAGAGGACACTGGTCAAGTCACTTGAAAATACTCCTAGTTGTTACGACAGAGTCACAGACCATTTTCTTGAAAAGGAACGTAGGGCAGAATTTACTTTTAAATAAATAGACAATTTTATGATGTAGGCCGAAAATGAGCTTCCCCTCTCTGACAGACCAGTAGCCGCCACTGGATTTGAACCCATGACCTTCCGAACAGAAGTCCAAGGTGATTTATTAAGATATTAGAACATATTAGTTCTTGGATACAGCAGCAATTTTATTTATCACAGAAGGGCAGATAAAAACATTTCATAGCTGCATATAATACAGTGGCTTACTGTATTATAATTATTGACATTTTCTAGCACTTCTGAACTGACCCCACCATCGCTCATGGTAACAGGTAGGTATACATCCAGACTCATTTCTGTTTTGGACCTCAGGTGGTGGAATAAACTTCAACAGTCAATGTACACTATATGGACAAAAATGTGGGGACACCTGACTTTCCCAGCCATATTTTGTCTTTATGTATTAAAACAAGTGTGCTTTATTTTCTCTCAACAGAGTTTTATGCTGATTTGCAACATTTTGAACTTGTCTTGATTTATTCATTGATAGAGACTCCACTTCGTCTGCCGTAAATGTAATTGGATTGTTCATGAAAAAGTCAGTTCCTGTTTTCACTTATGCTATAGCAGCTGTAGACAGGTATATCTTCAGCAGCCTCTTCTGTATTATAAAGCTATCATGGCCTCGTATCAAACATACAGTAGACATCATCTCAAAGCAGCTTTACAGAAATCCAGATGTAGATTTAGATAACTAATGAACAAGCCAGATGTGACAGTGGTGTGGGAAAACTTCCTGATGTGACATTAATCAGCTTTTAGTATACAGCTCATGATGTGTGTTGAAACCCAAATGGTGTTTGAGATCTCCAGCTAATCTGATTCAAAGAGAAATTCACAAAAATGTAAATATCTGAAGAATATCTTAGAAAAGGTTTGGGTATAATTCCGATTTGCATCCAGCAGAGGGCACACATTCCTTCAACCCAACTACCTGCATGTCTTCCCTCACCACATAAACCTCCTCCTTGGTCTTCCTTTTTTCCTCCTTCCTGGTGGCTCCATCCTCAACATTCTCTTACCAATATACCCCATGTCGCTTCTCTGCACATGTCCAAACCATCTCAATCGGGCTTCTCTCACTTTGGCTCCAAAACGTCCTACATGCGCTGTCCCTCTAATAAACTCATTTCTAATCTTGTCCATCGTCGTCACTCCCAACAAAAACCTTAACATCTTCAGCTTTGCTACCTCCAGCTCCACCTCGTGTCTTTTACTCAATGCCACTGTTTCTAATCCATACAACATCTCAGGTCTCACCACAGTCCTAAAAACTTTCCCTTTCACTCTCACAGATACTCTTCTATCACAAATCACTCCTGCTATCACTCTTCTCCACCCACTCCACCCTGCCTGCACTCTTCTCTTCACTTCTCTAACACACTCTCCATTACTCTGCACTGTTGATCCCAGGTACCTGAACTCCTCCACCTTCTCCACCTCTTCTACCTGCAACCGCACCCCTCCACTGCCCTCCCTCTCATTCACACACATGTACTCTGTCTTACTCCTACTGACTTTCATTCCCCTTCTCTCCAGCGTGTACCTCCACCTCTCCAGGCTCTTCCCCACCTGCTCCCTACTCTCACCACTAATCACATTATCATCTGCAAACATCATAGTCCACGGAGACTCCTGTCTGACCTCGTCGGTCAATCTGTCCATCACCACTGCAAACAGGAAAGAGCTCAGAGCCGATCCTTGCATCCCACACTCACATACTTCTCTGACACACTTCATACAATACCACAACTCCTCTTTCCACCCTGCCGTATGCTTTCTCTAAATCCACAAACACACAATGCAATCCTTCTGACCTTCTCTATACTTCTACATCAAATTCTTAAAGCAAATAACGCGTCTGTAGTGCTCTTACTTGGCATGAAACCATATTGTTGCCCACATAATTTGGTACATAGACTGCAGGAAGAAAATTAATGTGGCTTGGCAGAGGGTGGAGACGAGAAGACACCCAAAAGAAAAACCAAAAAAAAAAAAAACCCCAAATCACTGGTCTTAATGATTACAGGCCTTTTTCTCCCACGTCTGTGATCATAAAGTCATTTGAAAGAATGGTCCTGGCCTACCTGATAGACATCACTGAACCTCTGCTGGAGCCTCTTGAGTTTGCCTACAGAACGAACAGATCTGCAGATGATGCAGTCAACATGGGACTGCATTATATTCTGCAACATCTTGATAGATTTGGGACCTACGCAAGGATCATGTTTGTAGACTTTAGTTCGGCCTTTAGTAATAGCATCATTCCTGACCTTTTCTTAGCCAAACTGACCCAGATCTCCATGCCCACTCCAATCTTTCAGTGGATCACCAGCGTTCTGACAGACAGGCAGCAGACAGTGAGGCTGGGCAAACTCACATTCAGGTCTCTCACTATCATCACTGGTGCTCCCCAGGGTTGTGTTCTCTCCCTGTTGCTCTTCTCCCTGTACACAAATAACTGCACCTCTAAAAACCCCTTTGTCAAGCTCCTCAAGTTTGTGGATGAAACTTCAGTCATTGCTGAAACAGTTCTGCTCGACCATCATTGATTCTGTCCTGTGTTCATCTATACCTGTCTGGTTTGGTTCAGCTACCAAATCAGACATCAGGAGGCCACAGAGAACAGTCAGAACTGCTGAGAGATTACAGGTGCACCACTGCCCAATCTACAAGATCTTCATTTCTCCAGAGTGGAGAAAACGGCTAAGAAAATCACTTTTATTTATCAGTTTTACTATTTTGTTATATTGTCTGTACTTCTTCTGCACTGGAAGCTCCTGTGGCCATCTGATTTTGATTCTGAAGAAGGAAATCAGGAGGATGTGTAGTATAATATAGAGGTATTAACATAATGTTGAAGATAAGCACTTTACTGCACTTTACATCAGCGTCATGCCATCTCATGCCACCTTTAAACAACTTACAACTGAAGATATTGTTTAAAATTTGTTAAATATATGGAACAGGAGAACAAATCTTACCAGCTACATCTCCATCCATTTGCTCCGAGGATCCCAGCATGTGGTCGGCATCTAATGTTTATCTCTCCTGCTTCACCGATTCACCAAACCCAAGAACACATTCAGAAGAATCCATATTGCAGGCAGAGCGCGCACTCGAAAGCCACGGTCTATTTAAAAAATACTAATAATTGTAGACCAATGCAGATGAATAGAAAAGCAGGGGTCTGGTTTTGCATCCATTTTTTTAGTGGCTTTGGTTTTAGACTTTCCTCTCATTTCACAGCAGCCACTCCTTCTGCACTCCATATTTCCAACCAATTGTGGTGGAAGGGGGCGGGGCTTATTAAAAGTGATTTACCTAAATGATTGCACCAGATGGTTTTTTGATTTCAGCTGGAACATGAACACATGAAGAACAACAGAATGTCTGCAGAAGTGACATTCCATGCATTAGGAAAGACCCAAATAATTATTTGTTTGTTTGTTTGCTTATAAATTCAAACGAAAAGCACTCCTCTGTTTTTAATAAATTTGTCTACTCCCTGGCATTTCATTACAATCCAATATGACAGTGAAGGCAACACAGGAAATTGTCCCTTAATAACAAGATGACAGTCACACACACACGCACACACACACACACACACACACACACACACACACACACACACACACACACACACACACAGCCCAAATCAGCCAGGACTTCCGTAATCACTCTGGCAACACAGATTACACAGCAGCATCGGTGACACCCTCATACCCGTGTAACTGCTAATAGCATCTGAAACACCTGACATCATAACTGTCTACATCATTAGCATCATTCTGACAGATCCCTCAAAACCCACAACCTCAAAGTTGGAGACACACAGTTGTATAGTTTGTATTTGGATGCAGTAGCATGAAAATTTTCCCTTCACTTGAACTTGGAGACACTTGGAAACCTGCTCCAGTTTACACATGCCCCTGAGCACAAAACCAGCTCCATGAAGATTTGCTTTATAGTAGAAGATCTGCATCAGAGCATCACAACTTTGGGATGAATTGGAACAATGCTGGAACAGGTTTGAGTCTCTTAGTTCAGGTGAAGGAAAAAATGTGTGCTACATTTTGGGGAGAAAAGTCATGTGTCCTAATACTTGTGTCTACAATATCAAATATCAAATGAAGAAAGAAATGAAATAAATAAATGTATAATAGTGGCATCACGACTCCTGGACACAAAACACAGCTTCAGGGAGGAGAGTCATGATTTTGAAAAGCAGAATTGGAACACAGTCATGTGCTCTTCATGCATTGCTGACTGAATTCAGCGTCGTGAGTTGGGATGAGGCTCATGACTCAGGCTGCTAATAAATGTAGGAGTTTGCAAAAATGACAATGATGATGATGATAAAGATGATGATAATGATGATGATGAAGATGAAGATAAAGACTTGTTTGAGTGGAGGAGAGAACCGGTGTTGATGCATCTCTCTTTTAGCGTATCGCTGCAGGCACAAAGGAGACACATTCTCTCCATCATGATGTGTTTTAATGACTGTAGTGCATTCAAACTCTTACACACTGACACCGTGTGGCAGGAGAGAGAGAGAGAGAGAGAGAGAGAGAGAGAGAGAGAGAGATAGAGAGAGAAATTTACCTAGTGAACAGGGAATCACACAGAGGAGGGAAAGAATAAAATCTATGTAATATTGATGGAAAAAAAAAGAAGCAAAGAAACTAAAAATAAAAAGAATATCATATCACAAGTTCCGCACCTATAAGAGGGCAGTAGAGGAGACTGTGAGGTGACTGTGTTGATTGTAGATGTTTTATTACATATGTTTATTAATGTGTTATACACTTCAGTTTCAGAACGAAACTGAAAGTCAGAAATGAACATATAGAACAGCAAAAATTCAATAGAGAAACGGAAATAAAAATCCAAAAATAAAAATCCACTGAAGAAAAAAAAAGAAAAATGTTTGCTTTTTCCAGTAAAATTTAATCCCTGTGATGTGTCGCCCCCTGGTGTTAGAAACTCACTGATGCAAGCTAGCATTATACGAAATAAATGTATAAAAAATAAATGTATAAAAAAATATTAATAATAAAAATAATAATAAATTCATAAATTCATTAATTCATTAATTGTTTGTATTGAATGTCCGGTTGTTTTACGGGCGGAGTTTTGTCTCATGTACTTACCTTTATTGACCACTAGATGGAGACAGATCTATATATATTTTTTTTAACCTACTGTACTGTGAATTACACGGAGGAACGAAGGAATGAAGGATATTTGAAATTATTGGAACAAAAGAAAAAGATCGAAAGCAATAAGCAAAGGAAGAACGATGTATGTAAAACTGATGTTAATCTGGTAAAATGGAAAAATAGAAAAAAGGAGTAATTACGGAATGTTGTGTAAAAGAAAGTAACTGAATGTCCTGGTTGTTGAGCAAAGAAGAAACAATCCACAGAATCAACTCATCTCATTCTCATCAGTTGGAATCCATTCGCTGCACCTGAAGATGTTCCCACATAGACAACCTGAACATACATGAGATTAGTGTGGATGGTAATCACCTGGTAACCATGACGATGGTCTAGAACCGTAACTGCCACGGCGCTTTGCACTCAGGTTTTCAGCAATGATGTAATTATAATGAATAAAAATTCAGGTTTCTACATGAATATGGGTTTCCTTTGGAGACTTTGCAGTCAGGTTTCTTTCTCATATCAGTTCAGTGAGTTTCACCACCATAAAATATTTTCTACTGAAGTGATTGTAGCCCTGAACCTTGAGATTGAAAGTAAGATCAGTATTAATCAGACGTCCCTCGGGTTTTGGTTTGTTGTGTTCCGGGAGCAAATCAAACATGACCGGCTTTAAGACCCAGGAGTTCAGCAGCTGGGAATTAAAGAGGTGAAAATTATTTTTTTTAAATCATCAATCAGCAGGGAAAGAAAACATACTGAGAGATTTCTGTCTATAATCCATCAGCATCGATAAGAAAGAAAGAGAGAAAGAAAGAAAGAAAGAAAGAAAGAAAGAAAGAAAGAAAGAAAGAAAGAAAGAAAGAAAGAAAGAAAGAAAGAAAGAAAGAAATTAATGAATTTAAAATGTATACCCCATGATGTATACCCCAATGAATTCATAAAGAAAGAAAGAAAGAAAGAAAGAAAGAAAGAAAGAAAGAAAGAAAGAAAGAAAGAAAGAAAGAAAGAAAGAAAGAAAGAAAAATGAATTAATTAATTTATAATGCAAGATGTATAATCCAATAAATTCATAAAAATGAAAGAAAGAAAGAAAGAAAGAAAGAAAGAAAGAAAGAAAGAAAGAAAGAAAGAAAGAAAGAAAGAAAGAAAGAAAGAAAGAAAGAAAGAAAGAAAGAAATGAATTGATGGCTTGTTTCATTTCTTCTCCTCCTACACACTCATCAATGTATTTGTTTTTCCTCTTTATCACCACCCCATGCAGCCTGATCACCTTCTGCACGTATTTGAGAAAAGTCCTGTATTGATTGGTGAGGTTTAATTATGAGTCGTGTTCTGGGGGGCTGTGCTCGGTCTCGGCCTCGGTCTCGATCTGTCTGTGTTTAACCAAATAATAACCTTCAGAACCACAGAGGAGAAACCTTCAGCAGCCGGAATGCTGGAGTTACTGATCCAGTGTTCCTCCACTTCATTTCAGCTCATAACAGAGGAAAAGTCCCAAATCATCACTCATCCCTCTGTTCTCGTTAACAAGGATGTAACGAGCTGTTCAATTTTCTGTCTCTAACGAGGACAGAACAGGAGAACGTGTGTAAAAGGACACATGGGACACACACATTATTTCGGAAGCAGTATGTTAAAGATCATTGCTAAATAACCTCTGACTTTTTTATGGGCCGCGAACGACAGCTGCATGGATCATTGTGTCATTTTATCCGTGAGCAGCGAAGTGAAGTCATTCCGGAAGAGAGAGAGAGAAAGAGAGAGAGAGGGAGAGATGAGTGAGAGAGAGGGAGAGAGAGAGGGAGAGATGAGTGAGAGAGAGGAAGAAAATGAAGAATGGAAAACTGGAAATCAGTGCTTATCCAGGCACTCGCATGGTGTTTTTATAATAAAGCTGAGGCATATCAATATATATTAAACATCTCTGCTTTAAATTTTTTAAAGAATTTAGCAAGAAAAAAGAAACAAAGTGAAATAGTGCGAAGTTATTTTAGTTGAACAATCTGGAATCAGTAATGAAACCATTCCAGGCTTCAAACCTGCATTCAGGTTTTATTATTACACCTTTAAAAGCTCCACTGTAACCCAAATTGCTCTGAAGCAATCCTTCCTATAGGCTGCTGGTGAAGTTTTAGACGATAGTGTTGGTGTGCTCTGGGAATTTAAGGGATTGTCATTATATGTGTGCATGGATTTAGAGAATAGCGTAATAGATTGTTATATTTTATGAATATAATTGGCCTGGGTGTTAAAGTGAAGGTTTTTTATAAACAGCTAAAATCAGTCAACAGTTTCTGATTGGAGAATTTGACCCTCCTGTGGTATAATCTTCAATAAAGCCTATGTTGGATTTCTTAGTTTTCTTTGTGCAGGCCTGAATGTCTTTTCTAAAAATGCCACCATCTAACAAGTTGGCGTCACAAACAGGATACTAGCGAGCTGAGCCACCTGTTCTTCTTCTCTCCCACTGTGGAGTCTTTCACAACTATCATGCCAATATACTGTATACACTAACCTGTGAAAACCTGTCGGAAAGATTACAAATAAAGCTGCAAGCAAATACTAAGAAAGACAATCATTATAGACAAACGTTTGTAGACACCTGGGCATGAGATTTGATGACACTCTTCTAAGTACCTCTGGATTTATTCAGCCACAAGGGTGAAGGTAAGGTGAGGTACTGATGGAGGTGAGGAGGCTTTAAAGCAGTCATTCATGTAACCCGAATGCTGTGTGTAGCTCGTTATCCAACATGGTGCTCAGTGGTTTACATCTCATTTGTGGTCAGCAGGTGACTAATAGCTTTTCACATCTGCTGCTTTGGAATGAATTTTTTTTTTTTCCCCAAAAGCTGATGCATGACATCCCTGTGAATAAATTGGAATAAATTGGGTACCTGGGTTAGATTTCCTGCACTTTTAAAATGTATGTACAAACACATGGGAAAAAAATTGGACAAAAAAAAAAAATTCAAATGAAGCTTTTAATGCTTTTAGGAGTAGAAACTGGTGAGGAAATGATCCTGTAGCTCTCACCTTGCTCTGTCAGTACTGGGTACATTTATGAGTTTTACCTTTCGCACACAAAGACAATATATACAGATAGTCTCGTTTCATACTTTATTGTTTCCTTATCAATGATTGGTTGTTAAAACCATCAAAAAAAACTTCTATGTTGCCATTTTAGGCTCAGACCAATATAAAGTATGTACATTTAATCCATTCGTGCTTGTTGAATAAATCATTTTGTACCTGTGAGGTCTTTAAAATGGATATTTTTTCTGTTTTCGCATCTAAAATTCTGATTTCGAACTTTAAAATATATAATCCAATGGAATCCTGTTTTTTTTTGCAGATTAAATTGCAGGGATTTTTAGGGGAAAGTAAAATGGCTGCAAGTCATTTTAATGTAAATTTTTCTTTTTTTTTAAACATCTGGAGAACAAAATGGGTTACCACTCTTTAGTCTTGTCTTTATATTCCATGTATTTTGATTAATAAACCCTTGGTGTTTTTAGGGTTTCGTATTCCTAGTTCAAGAGAAGGGAAATTTCATGCTACAGCACCCAAAGACATCTGATACAATCGTGTGCCTCCGACTTTGTGGTAACAGTTTGGGAAGCCATGACCGCGTATGGCTGGAAAAGTCCCAATTCTTTTGGCCATATAGTATGTTCATATATATATATATATATATATATATATATATATATATATATATATATATATATATATATACAGTAAATAATACAAAAATAAAGACATATAAAGAAAACTTTACTCAAAATTAACGAAAAAGCTTTTTTAATGTTAATTGTTTTCAAGAAACATGTTTTTAATAACATAAATTTCTTTCTTTCTTTTCTTTTTTTTTTACCTGTAAATGATCAGTAAATGGAAGCAACAGTTGACAGAATTCACATTGTTTTATAATGAAAACACTTTTGGACTGAACTCTATCCTGAACACACTCATGCATTTTAAAGTAAAAAAAAAAAAAAAATTCATGGTCTTACAATATATGTATGATGCAATAACAAATATTACAATATCCATTTTTTTTTAATGGGACTACTAAAAAAGGCATTTCATCAGGTTTACAGACAATTTGTACTTGATGACTCAAAATCTTTCAGTTGTATTATTATTATTATTATTATTATTATTATTATTATTATTATTATTATTATTATGTTTATTTTGCACTAGTTGAAGTGCAGAGCCCATAAACAGAGATCTCTGGTAAACAGAAAACAATGTGTACTCGACCATGCTTCTGGACGCTGGTTTAAAAAATACACCACATCAGACATGTGCTTTTGTTTCTCCCTGATTGGTGGCCTACGACACTCGGGCTACTACGGTCTCAGGAAAAGAAAAATACATCAAAATACCCCTTTTATATTTTCATATCACAATATTTCATAGAAAACAACCATACATTATGTGACCACTCAACATGCAGCTGAAACAATCATGTGTTCCCATGCAAAGAAGGGCTTCCAGTAGCAGACGCTGTTTCTGAGTCTCTTTCCCAGAAGAAGAAACACGTATCTGAGGCTCGGCAGCTCTGTTGTCCTTCTTCTCTGGTGTTCTCGGGACGGAGCCGGTGGGCCGCTCGTGTTCCAGGATCGAAGCAGAAACATCTCTATGGGGATGGAGGAGTTTTGAGCGAGTTACATGATCCCGTCTGACTTCCTCCTCCAGAGCCCTGGTACTGAAGAGAGAGCAAAGCAATAAACTATTAATTGATTGGCTGGTTAATATTCACGTATTTAATTGGGTAGGTATTGATTTGTTAATTGATTATTTTTTAATTAATTATTTGGATAATCAGTTGTTCAATTAATGTCAAACTGAGTCATTAATTAATTTATTTTATTTATCTGATTAATTTTATCATTAAATAATTGGTTAAAATGTTATATTTTAATTTAATTAATTGACAGATTGGTTTGTGAATCATTTCTAAGATTGATAGGTTTCAGATTAATTACATGATTGAGTGGCTTATTAATTAATTGATGGATTGGTTATTTATTTTATTCATTTTTTTATGAATTCTTTAAATGATTTAATTGGAAGATTGAGTAGTTTGTTAATTGTTTTCAGAATGTTTTGTTATACATAAAGGAAATTCTTACAATGTGACAGCAGCAGCCTTTAATAAAAATTATAATGTTGAAAGGAAAAACACTAAAAAAAAAGCTTTACCAAATGAAATGAAAGTGACTAAATGACAGTGGTGAGAGGAGTACACAGAGACGTCTGCTCCAGCGGGAGCCATCTTGGTAAGCGCTTGATAATTATTGGTTGGTATGAAGTCCACACAGGTGGATTTCTGTGATATGATAAATGCCTGGTAACTTTAACCATATCACTACCATAACCATGAATCAGAATCAGAATCATGACTATTCATTAAAGTTTAAGAAATCAATATTCAGAAATGAGTGTGTGACCTTTTTGTCTCCTGCCATCCTGAAGCAAGATGATGTACAGTTATAACAGGTATTAGCGTTGTACCACAGATCACACTCATGCCCTTGTGCTCTCTCACAATCTGTTAACCATGAATTAATACGAATACAAATGCAGTGACACAGAGCTGTGTATTAGGAAAATAATATTAGGAAAAAGAATTTAGGAGACCATATCTGAAACACTGGTATATGAATTTACAGTTACACATGTGCATTATAAGCTTGTTAAAAGAGAATTCGGAGCTTTGAAGTGGGTTAAACATGAGGTTAAATGTTTCAAGGTTTTTGAGCCGAGAGGAAAATCTGTGCATGAATAGCACAATGCACTCGCACCAACCAGCCTCCAGGACCGCAATAACCATCTGTGGTGCGAGAGAAATGATTTGTTCTACTTTCCCTGCAGGGATTCATTAACATGTAATACTTCAGTGTTTCTATCTCTCTCTCTCTCTCTCTCTCTCTCTCTCTCTCTATATATATATATATATATATGACCATGAGTTTAAGACAGAGCCATTTCAGTGGAAGAAAACTAGAGATGATGTTTTTGAATATCTCCTTCAGCAGGAGATGAATGAATCTTATAACTATATCTCGAAGAGCAGGGGATGAAAACTGTAAAATAATAAATGAGCTCGCTTTACCCTTCAATTTACAATCATAATCCTCAAGAGTGGAAAAGAGAGAACCCAGACATGAGCGTTAGTTATCTCATTATTTCTCTTTCTTAGGCTTTACATCTCTATAATTAAGGGATTGTTGATTGTCTCTCTGGTGAAACCCTTAAGGAAGCTATCCAGCTCTAGAGGTTTTGAGTCTGTTTGCTTAAACCCCTGGTGGGTTCTCCTTGTGATGCTATGTTTCTTTGAAACAAATACCATCAACCTCACGTCTGAGCTTCTATTAGTCCATTGAAACACAGTGAAGAGCCACTCATTCAGGAATGTTTAGGATTTGAGGTCAGAGCTCGGTAAGATGAGATCGTCCACTCCAGTTTGTGCACAGTGGAATTGTCATGCTGGAACAGGTTTCGTTCTCCTTGTTCAAGTGAAGGGAAAATTGAATGCTACTGCATCAAAAAGACGTCCTACACAATTGTCTGCCTCCAACAGTTTGATGAAGAATCACCTATAGCTGAGAAAGTCAGGTGTCCCAATACTTTTGTCCATAAGTGTTCCAGAAAAAAAAACATTACCTCCATTAGAGGGTGCCAGCGAGCGATAGGTTTACGAGGATACGTCAACATCTCGTTCCAGTGATCCCTGCCCAGGCTCTCGCCATCGTTACCCACGCGACACACACCTATGATCTCGTTGTGACCTACACTGTGAAGGGACAAACACTCTTTACTATAGGTTTCTTAAAGGAACCAAAGATTGGCATTAAAATCTCAAATTAAATGATCATAGAAAATTGATCGAATCTCTTTTAATTTTAAAATGTAAAACAAAGTGTCAAATGAGGTACAGTTTTTTTTTTTTTTTTTTTTACAAATCTGCAAAACAATACAATTTCTGAGCATATTACTGAACATGACAAAAAATATTTTAAATGTCAAAACACAGTAACGGATTATTATAATTAAGTGAGTTGAATTCTGGATTCTGATTGGTCAGAAGATGGTAATGGATTTATTATATTAGTATTCATGTGCTTGTTCTAATATGTAATTATAAGGAAGCAGTCTCCAGGTTCAGATGTAAAACTATAGCTTTAGGTTTTTAGGACAGACGAGTTTTGTGCTTTAGCTTTGAGACAAGCTGCTATTTTTGGCTTCAAGACCAAAAAAAAAGAAAGTTTGGTAAGAAAAGTGATGTTATTTAGCTGCTATAATGTGAGTAATAACTGTGTCTCATTTTGTGAGATAGATATTGACAAGATGAACAATATGTGTTGTGTCTCACCGGTCATAATCCATCACAGCTATCAAAAGACTGATCTGATCGATGTTTTCTGGCGGGACGTCAAACACGATGGCCTCATTATAAACAGGGTTTAGGGTGTTCCGTTTTGTGGAGGTCTTCCTCTTCTTTAATCTTCTCCCTTCACACATCAGGGAGACTTTCACGTAGGGGTCTGAGGAAAGAAAGGCAAGAAATTAGAGTCTGAGAAAAAAAAAAGAAAGAAATACGTTATCATTACGAAATTAGTGATTTAGGTGCCGGATGTCAGATTGAAAGGTTGTGAGTTCAAATCCCGAATGCTCCTATACATTATCGTTTCCATAGCAACAGCTCATTTACAGGAGAGATGGTTCGAAGTGTAATTGTTGATATAGTGATGTTTTCTGTAAGGACATGTATTTATAGAAGGAGTCTCCAGTTTTATAGGTAAAAGGTTTTCCATCACTTTTATGGCAGAGAAGTTAATGCTTTAATCCCTCGTCTGCTCCAATGTACACCTGTACGTCGCTCTGGATAAGGGCATCATCCAAATGTTTGGTTTAGAATTTGGTTATATATTACACATGTTGCTCTCTGCTGTTTTTTTATCTATATTTCTTCTTCTTCTTCTTCTGGCTGCTCCCATTAGGGGGCGCCACAGTGGATCATCCATCTCCATACCCTCCTGTCCTTTACATCTGCCTCTTTCAAACCAACTACCTGCATGTCCTCCTTCACCACATCCATAAACCTCCTCCTGGCTTGTGTAACCCTAATGGCTGAGATATTTAATACATTTTCTTTGTGATTTAAAAAAAAAACGAATGAACGGAGCATTTGAACTTGTAGAGAAGGTTTTGAATAGGATGCGACCCCTCCTTTGTGCATGCATTCAAACCTGAAGCTCCGGTGATGTCCATGGCTTTCAGGTTGCGTGCTTTGATAACTGTGATGGTCAGACGGCCAGCAGTGGGCAGGTAGCAGAGCGAGAACATCAGATCCCCCAAATCCACATTGTCCTTGGAAAAAATAAAGAAAAAATAATTATAGAAATATGGTTGCATTGTAGGGTCATTTAGGGTCAGCGGTAACCAGGTAATTAAAATTCAGTGCTAATGCGCTTATAGATGCAAACTCAATTCACACTGCTGGAAGCCAGAGCAAGACCTTTACCCTGAAATCAATCACCGTCTGAAAATTATTCATAACATTACATAGCTCTTGTGTGTGTGTGTGTGTGTGTGTGTGTGTGTGTGTGTGTGTGTGTGTGTGTGTGTGTGTGTGTGTGTGTGTGTGTGTTTGTGTGTGGGATAGTGGGGGTTTGGTTGTGCACAAAACTTACCAATTACTACTAAATTCATTCAACACAATGCCAAAAAAACATCTTAGCTAAGCAAATATAATTACATATAATTAATAATAAACATAAGATTATCTAAAATATAAATATAAATAAATTATAATTATTTAACATATTCCAATGTTTCTTTTTTTTGTTTGTTTGTTCTTATACACCTCCATTGGCAGAGCATTTTGCACAAACTCACAAATGAAATATATATTTGGGCTGTCAAAATTCAAATTTCCACAATAATAACGCATAAATGCAAATTTATTTTAAAAGCACTAATTTTATTAACACACAATTAATGCAGCACACATTTCTAATTGACCGTTTTAATAAAAATATAAATAAAGAAATATAAAAGCGGAAATATTTAAACCTTAAATGCAACACAAATCTTTTCACAACATCCTTTCTTTACTCGGATATAAATAAAGATAAACTCCACCAAAAAGTCATGTTTAATCACTAAACCTTTGTTTTTACTGATGCACTAAGTCTCAAATCAGCACTAAATCCTCCATGATGCACAAATCCGGCAATTAAAACCGTCCGTGTGGAAACATAGCAAATGTTTGGTGTTCTGATGATTTACGAAAATAAAAACACCATAATTACTTTAAAACATTTAGAAGAATATTTTGTCTTAATGCTCTATGTTGAGTTTGGTTTCACTAATAATAAACATTCATTTGCATAAAGTGTTAATATTTGTCTATGCACTTGTTGATTAGAGTATTAAAAACTTTAAAAGTTCACTCATGACAATCATGCGATTACACCTTTAGATGGTCTGATGGTCTGCTGATCACGTGATATCATCCTGACTGGCAGTTAATAAAATAAAGCATTTAACTTCCTTCCCCCTGAACAAGAACAGAGGTCACACAGATGTGCTCCAGCTTTTCTAATGTGTGAGTTCATTTCTGTCTGTCTTATCATCCCACAAAGATTTCCCCTGAGAAAGACGATCTCCAACTCAGCAGTATGAACTCGTTCATTCAAGCTATATTAATAAAATAAACCTCTACGGAATAATATGGTCACTGCAAATATGTATGTGTGTCATTCATTTAATTAAATGCTCTATAATACACCTAATACAGCTTTAGAGGCAATTCTTTTTATACTATATATATATATATATATATATATATATATATATATATATATATATATATATATATATATATATATACATACAAAAAGCCACAAAGAACAAAAATATCATCTTTAGAATGTTATCTACACTGTGAAGCATGGTGGTGGTAGCATCATATTGTTATTATAGGCAGGGTCTGGGAAATTTGTGTAAAAGTGTAAAAGGAGACTTTTGATAATCCTACCATACAGAATCAATGGTCAGGAAATATTCAGTATTGTACGATATGGACAAATGCTTGTGGGTGTCAGCATAATATTGGTATTTGCTTCTTTTTGAACATTCCATTCCACATAGAATCCACATTTTCTGCTATAATAACCTCAACCCTTCAGGGAAGATGTTTCACTAGATTTTGTGGAGATTTGTGGAGATTTATTCAGTCACTTTGTAAAGTCAGGTATTGATGTAGGTAAGGAGAGGAGGGCTTGGGTGCAGTCAGTGTTTACAATCATCCCAAAGGTGTTTAGTACGATCTGGTGTTCAGGAGATCTTTCACTCCATCCCATTTAAAGCAGATCTTTATGGAGCTGGTTTTGGGTCTCCTAGTTCAAATGAAGAGGAAAATTGTATGACACTGCATCCATATACAACTGTATGCCTCCAACTTTATGCTAATAGAGAAGAACCACCTAACTGTTCTTTAAATTGCTATTTTGTTTAACCCAAAGTTTAGTCCATGTTGCTCCAGTCAATGAAGATGATCTATCTATCTATCTATCTATCTATCTATCTATCTATCTATCTATCTATCTATCTATCTATCTATCTATCTATCTATCTATCTATTATATTAAATAAGAAGTCAGATCTAAATAAAAATCCAAGTGACAGCTGAATGTGTTGTGGATATATTAAGGCTGAGTATCATTGCCATAAACTGTAGTCGTGATCATCACAATATTTTCGCCCACGTTAATTGGCTGCCAGCCTGTACAATACCACTTTAGGACTATGATAATGCTAATAAAATGGCAGAAACAGAGGTCAAAATAAAAATAAAGAAGATCCTTAAAATAAACAGAAAAGCAAAAATAATAAATTAATTAATTGAGAAAGAAAACAACTGAGTTTTTGTATAGTGTCTCTGCAAAATGTGTGTATGTTCTTCCCATGTCAGCATAAGTGGGTTTTCTGAATGCAATTCATTGCAGGTAACAGACAAGAAGAACATTTGAATAAAAATTGGAGAAAACTCTTTCTTTCTTTCTTTCTTTCTTTCTTTCTTTCTTTCTTTCTTTCTTTCTTTCTTTCTTTCTTTCTTTCTTTCAAGCTAGCTGTCTACCGTTGCACCATTAGTACACTCAGTTTATTATTATACACTTCACATACAGAATGATAAGGACGAATGAAAAATTTAACCCCTCTCCCGTTTTATTTTTGAACCTAACAGCCCCATTAACGCTCGCTCTCAAAATACCTCACCTGAAAACTCACACCAGTTTCTTACACTTATTCATGTTACTTTTCATAATGAAAGTGTTTTTCTTTCACCATTCAGGGAAGGTGATATGTTGAGTTTAAGAAACAATCGATTGTTAATGATGAAATGAGCTCAGGACATTTCTGAGTGTTGATAAGGACAGATATTACAGGGACATCCTGGTGTTTTATTTCTTATTATAGTTACATTATTACAGTAATGACTAGAGTCTCATTACACATCAGTGCTATCATCTATAACTACGCACACATTTAGAGTAATGGGAAAACCATACAGAATGCTGGAGAATATGTCACTTTCTCAATTCTATATGCAGTTTACATAAAACATGCCAAAAGAAACTGTGACAGTCAATTGTTGAAAGGTGAGGGATTGAAAATACAGGTAGTCTCTAAGTTACGATGGAAATGCGTTTCAATGACCCCAATGGGATAACCTGTAATATTAAAAGCCACAGAATGTATCATGGAACACTTTTAAAACCATCCTCAACATGTGGAGAAAATGTGGTACACAGAGACATTATAAAGATCATGTTACCTAATTCCCTGGAGCACAGAGGGTTGAAGAGCTTCCTAAAGAGCCCAAGAGTGGCAGCTTGGCAATACTGGGGCTTGAACCTCCACCTGCTGATCAGTAACTTAACCACTGAGCCTCCAATTCCAATAGGAGGGAAGTTCAGACCTATTCATTTAGGGCATTTGGCAGACGCCCTTATCCAGAGCAACTTACAATTATCTTATATATACAACTGATACAAGTGTGGGTCCAAACCCTTAATCACTGAGCTACCCCTACCCCCAGCAATAACGTTAGCAATCTATAGTCGTTTTTTCTATTTAGAATATTTCTTAAGAATTATATATTTTTTCCCTTTTCTCTGGATTTCTGTCTGTTTGCCATCTCAGACAATCTAATACAAACTAAATAAACGCAAAAAAACACAAAGAATATTTATCTAATGTCCATTTTTTTACATATTTTACTTCCTTTGTTCCTTCCACTGGCTTCCTGCGCCCACCCACATCCAATTTAAAACACTGATTCTCACCTACAAAACCAAAAAACAGACCCTTGTGCATATGAAAGCACTTACACACCACTCTGTAATACACACCACTCTTTAAAACACACCACTCTACAACACACACCACTCTGTAACACACACCACTGTAACACACACCACTCTTAAAACACACCACTCTGTAACACACACCACTCTAGAACACAAACCACTCTGTAACACACACCACTCTGTAATACACACCACTCTGTAACACACACCACTCTGTAAAACACACTACTCTGTAACACAAACCACTCTGTAAAACACACCACTCTGCAACACACACCCATCTTTAAAACACACCACTCTGGAACACACACCACTCTTTAAAACACACCACTCTACAACACACCACTCTGTAACACACACCACTCTGCAACACACACCACTCTTAAAACACACCACTCTGTAATACACACCATACTGTAATACACACCACTCTGTAAAACACACTACTCTGTAACACACACCACTCTGTAATACACACCACTTTGTAACACACACCACTGTAACACACACCACTCTGTAACACAAACCACTCTGTAAAACACACCACTCTGCAACACACACCCATCTTTAAAACACACCACTCTGGAACACACACCACTCTGGAACACACACCACTCTAGAACACAAACCACTCTGTAACACACCCCATTCTGTAACACACACCACTCTGTAATACACACCACTCTGTAAAACACACCACTCTGTAACACACACCATTCTGTAACACACACCATTTTGTAACACACACCACTGTGTAACACACACCACTCTGTAATACTCACCAATCTGTAACACTCACCACTCTCTAACACACACCACTCTGTAACACACACCATTCTTTCACATTACTTTTTTAAAAAGGCAGGAAGGAAGAAGAGTGTGTATGAGGGGTGTCTACGGCCACCCACAATGATTTGCAGATGCAACATGTGGTCTAACATCTAATAAAAAACTAAAAAACATTGCTGTTCTTAGCTCCATGCTAACTCGGCTAACAGGAATTTAGCTGGATGGAATTTTCAGATGCTGATTTAATCTTTCTATCCTAAAAATGTGTTTTTGGTGTATAGTAAAGAAACATATTTATTTCACTCTGGTTAATATACTATATGGACAAAAAGTATTGGGACACCTGACTTTTCCAGCCATATCTAATTCTTTCCCAAACTGATACCACAGAGGCACACAGTTGTACAGGTTGTTTTCCTTTACTGTAGCATTCTATTTTCCCTTCACTTAAATTACGAGACCCAAACCTGTTTCAGCATGACGATGCTTCTGTGCACTATGCCAGCTCCATGAAGATCTGCTATACATGGGTTGGAGTGATCTTAAATGGTCTTTAACACCATGTATCATTTTCCTTTCACTTTACAATTATGTGATACTTTGTGTTGGTCCATCACATAAAATCCCAATAAAATACATTTAAGTTTGTGGTTATAACGTGAACAAATGTTGAAATATGTAAGTGGTATGAACACTTTTGCAATGCACTGTATCAAAATGTGTGTGCATAGCTGATAGAGAGAGATATTCCAGATAACTTGCAGCTGTAACTGCAGATACAAATATTTCCTGCACAAGTTTTGCCCCAAGGGGTAAATATTTATGAGACCAACCAAACCTCTGTCTAGTGTGCAGTTATATCATTTCAGTTTCAGGGAACGGCAACAGTATTCGTCTTTAATTCTCTGATTGCACATCAAAACCAGACAGCTAATCTCCTTCTGACACGGACCAATCATATCTCAATGCTCCCTCAAGACAATTCCACAGCAGGGCGCTACAGAGTGAGGGGACGCTTGAGATTAGACACCACTTCCCTGCTGTTTATCTCAGGTCATTCTCAGCATGAAGTGACACTTCTTCCACCGTTTGTCAAAGGAAAAGGTCAGCATGATGCCATGCTAAAATCAGTGTTGGACTGAAAGACAAAACACACTAAACAACCGCAAAAGGGCAAGTGCCAGCAACGGGCCGGGTGGGAGGCTGAAAAGGAATTACGCTGCCTCTCAGTAACTATTATGAAACCATTAACGTTAAGATTTATAGCTCAACGTGTTAATGTTAACATGAAAGTCTTGTGCATACTGTACACACAGGAATACACACAGTGAAAGATGGATTTACAATACCACACATGATCTGTAATTTCTTATATCAGTCCTAATGCAGTGTCTCTAGATCAGGGGTCCCCACACCAAGGCGATCACATTTGAAACGGCCCTGTGAACAAGGGCAGAGATACTGTATATTTTAAAAATTTAATTTTAAATATATGTTTTACTCATATTATATCTAATTCGATAATAAAAGTAGACTTTCAAACTAAAATTTCCATTCGTTATTAATCGAGGACCGGCTATCAGCAAAAAATCCATACAGATAGTTTTTCCGGTTTCTGGTTGCTGTCGTTACAAGAGCGACCACTAGAGGCAAATCAATGACACCATGTACTGTACAAGTGAGACTGCGTGTTGCACAGAGAGCGCTATATTATATTTAATGTGTATAATTTATTAATTATATAATTATTTTTATTAATGGATATATTACATATTTACATATTTATTTCCTTTAACACATTTTATGATTTAATACTGTTTTATTTGTAATAAATTTCAGCCATATTTTGCATGTGTTTGTGTTTGTTTTTGATTCATTTTACAAACTCAGTGGATAGTTTAATATGAAAAACTGAATATGAATATAAGAAAATGTCATTATGATAGTAATAATTCTCTTATAATAGGTGATATATCTCTTGAACGCTCATTTGTGGGTACGGTGCAGAACAAAATAATAAACTAATCCAACATTAGACGGAGTAATAAATACGTTAAATCACAATCAAATCTGCACAATAATACTGGTACTCACTACGGCTAATGTCATTTCTGTTACAGACCAACCCACTCCCATTAAAGAATTATGAGGCCCTCACAGAATAAAAGTTTTGGGACCTCTGCTCTAGATGAAGAGAAGATAAAACTAGATGAAGCCAATTCTTCAGTCAACAACACAAGACTACACTGTGAAAAATGCTTAAACACTTTGATATCACATTGCAAGTGATATCTGCGAGACTGTTTTAGCCCACGCCCACTCTATATAAAATTACACTATATAGACCATAAGATAGCGTTTATAAAGAGTTTAAGAAAGCGTTTACATTCATTGTTAAATAGTGTTAAAGCTCCAGAGCAGGAGATCTTCTACTACAACCCACTACAAGCAGATCTTCATGGCGTTGACTTTGTGCACAGGGGCATTGTCCTGCCGGAAAAGGCTTGGATCTCCAAGTTCATCTATCACATCCATCAAAATTTTATATACTTATGTGCGACAGTTGAGTCCTCTAAAATAGTTTGCCTCCAACTTTATAGTAACAGATTGGGAAATAATCACATATGGCTGAAATATTAAGTCTCCTAATCTCCTAAGGTCTCCTAATACTTTTCTCCTTAGAGAGTATTTTATAATAAAGCATTGCTATTACCATATGAAGACGATCCGTCTACACCTTCACAGCGGTCGGTCATTCCATATTCAAGTGTCAAATTAGCATTTTATAAAAATAGAAAAGGAGAAACTATATTTTTGAGTGATATTAATCATAGTAGCATTTACTCTAATGCATGTCTGCATGTGCATCCGTCTTCTGTATCCTGTTACCTTACATCTATTTTACATTAAATAATCTTGAATCAAGGCCTTAATGGAAGCAGTCCCTGACTCCAAGCTGCATTCTCTCTCATGCAGCCTCATGAGGATATTGAGAACGATGAGCTCAAGAATATATGGCTCGTGGTTGTGAACAAGCTCGTCAGCTGAATTTTATTCCTACGTTCTTGATTTAGTTTGAAATGCTTGAAATGAGGAGGACGAGATGGAGAATTCGATGTAATGGGCAGGCTGTGTGAAATAAAATGCTTTTATATATATATATATATATATATATATATATATATATATATATATATATATATATATATATATATATACACACACACACTCAAACGTAATACCCAGGGCTGCTTGCAATACGTAGCCATTATGGGTCTGGAATTGAGGTTAACGTTACTTCTGACATTTGGTGTCAGATGTAGTTTTAAGCACAATTACGGTGAATTCTGCTAAAATAAATAAATGTAAAACTGGCATGAGTCTAAAACCAGTCTAAATGTGATTCACAGCGTACATGGCAGGATGAAACACACTTTTGAGGTACTAAAGGATGGAAAGAAAACAATAGAAAAAGTCAGCATGAAGAGGTTGAGAAATAATTGGCATGTGGGTGAATACTGAAAGTTGGTGCTGACATAATGTGCAAAACATACTGTATATGTGTTTTCATCACGTCAATAATATCATAGTTTATTTATTTTTTAATCTGAGGCACTTTGGAACTTCTGCTTTTTTTCAATAAAAAGTTATAAAGCATTGTGCTTAGATAACAGTGATTTTATAGTCATGTCCTCTCACTCATTTACACTCCTGTGGTTTAGATTTCTGTGCATTTGTGTGAATGGTTAGGTCTATTTTGTGGCATTTGACAATGTGGTCAAAGTAATTTTAGACATAGCCAGTACAAACTAGCCTAGCTAGCAGCCTACATTGGATTTTTTATAATCAGTAAAGCAGACATACAGTAAGTGTGAACTCAGTGCAGTGGGTTTCAGTCAGGGCTGGAGTAATGACCCACACAGCAGACCCCTCAGTTTCATATAAATATTCTCCTACTCCAGTGTATGGAGGTAGGACCTCCTCAAATTCCACCCTGCAGTCAGGAGGATTAACCGACCCCAGCCATTAGGGTTGCACAAGCCAGTGCACTCTTAGTGCCGGTCCCAAGCCCGGATAAATGGGGAGGGTTGTGTTAGGAAGGGCATCCAGAGTAAAAACATGTGCCAAATCGAACATGCGGATCATGAATACGGATGATTCGCTGTGGCGACCCCTAATTGGAGAAGCCAAAAGAAAGTTTAGTCAGGGGGATTATTCATACTGAAACAAAAACACACACAGCTACAGTGCTAACTGTGTAGCATGACAGCATTATGGCAGAAAACATTCGAATTATTATTATTGAAGATTTTTTTTGGTTACACTAATGAAATGATTGGATGTTAAAATTGGCCCTTTAGACTGATATACAGCACAGTCATTGGGTGGATTAGAAAAGAAGTAGAACAAGAAGGAGATGTAGTAGAAGAAGAACAGAATCCTGCGTTCAAAAGAAAGATGTAAAATGTGTTTATTTTTATGTAATTATTATTGCAATTAACAAATGCCTGGGACACACTAATCCTCAATCGGCCATCGGGGGAATGACAGGTGGGGTTTTTTTTTTTGCTTTATATATTCACAGTTCTAGCTCTTCCAGTTTCTTTGTTTGAATACAGACTACTGCCACCTGCTGTATGGAAGAGAACATGCACACTAGTTGGGCGTCGGCTGTAGTCTGTCCGGTGGGTTCTAGTGCAAGTTTATTTAGCAAGATGCAGGCGATACGAGGTGACGCCACAGTCGGCTTTCCTCAGAGCTAGTTCTTTGGCATCGCTTTGGTGTGGCCCTATCTTAATATTCAAGTCAAGTCTAAATTGATCATAATAATACATAAGTATATGACAGACAGACAGACAGACAGACAGACAGACAGACAGACAGACAGACAGACAGACAGACAGACAGATAGATAGATAGATAGATAGATAGATAGATAGATAGATAGATAGATATTACCTTTTCTCTCTTTGTAAAACCTTCTATAATATCAAATGATGTCTGAAAATTGAGTTATTAAACTGCCATTAGGTCATCTGGCAACTGCCACCGTGTAATTGAGTCACTTAATGAATAATGCATGTCGAGTGCTAATTAGATAAAGGTCATCATCTGGAGATAAATCAGAAATGTTAACAGCTCACTACATCTCCATCATCATCCTCCTCCTCCTCCTCTTTATACCTCTCCCGGTTTATTATAGCCGGTTGAACTTGAGAGTGACTGCAGTTTCTAGTCAGCGTTTTTTTTTTTGTTTCATTAGACGACTTAAACTCGAACGTCCCACGCCGTGAACTAAGGATGGGGCTAAACAGAGCAAGGTTATTTATTTCCTTTCTTAAAGAGGTCGAGACAGGAGCTGTATCACCACCCACATGGTGCTGTGTGGATGAGACGCATGCGCTATGATGTGCAACCTGATGCTAAAGAGCATGCTATGTACGAATCCCATGTTTGCTCGATCTTAGCCATCTGAGCAGTAAGAGCGGTAATTTGTACACATCATGGAGAATATAAACACCAAGCAAAAGATTTGTACCATCATCAGAAGATAATCTGTGTGTGTATGTGTGCGTTTGAAACTGCTTTGCAAACTGCCTCAGGAGTTTGATCAATTTCACCTATTCATATCACACCTTGAGACTTTTTGCTCTTGTAAATAATATTCATCTCAGTACATTCTTTCTTTCAGATGTCTCATTGCAGTGTAACCGTCTATAATTTGATTCATGAACCCAGTAAAAATTCACCTCATGGAATGCACTTTTGGTAAAAAACTCCATGGAGCTCTCAAGGGAAGAGCGATAATCAGTCTTATTCCATGATAGCAGCATCCCATCTCCCCACTCCCACTCTTATGTACCTCACAGAAGTGCTTATATCTTAGCAGGAAACTAAGCCATTCAACCATGAAGATGGAGAACACCTACGAGTATGAAGAGCAAAACGAAAGCGAGAAAGCCATAATGGATGGATGAAAGACTGATGAAGCGAAGCACATAAAAGCTCCAAGAATGAGAAAATGGGATTTTAAAAAAAATAGAGATTTGTTCTATGGATGAGGGAGGGAGATGGAGGAGGAGGAGGATGGAGTAGGAGGAGGAGGTGGAAGAGATGAGAACAAAAGAGAAAGAGTGAGCAAGAGACATGTTTATAGGTCAGAATCTGAATGAATAGTGTGTTATAGGCCAACAGAAACCATATTAATGCAAATGAAGCCAGACTGTCAACATCTGGCTTTAACCCTTTCATTATCACACATCATAACCATCTATAACTCATGACTACAGGTTTATAATGAATTTTCATTAAACAGAGATTACAACAAACCCATGTCCATATTCTGCTTGGGCTGAAAGTGAGAGTATTGGCAAAAAATATTATTCCAGTCGAGATGAATGGACAAAATAGTTGGCATAATGAAAATAGCCATTTTGAACTTTGAGTTTCATGAGAGAGAACAGATATACAGTGTCAGACCAATAAAATTGTATTAGTTCTGGATGGGAAAAGGGGAAAAAATGAAGCAATAAAAACCATTTGGGATCATTTTTATCTCAGGTCTGAAGCACAGGTCACCATTTTATAACCATGCAATGAATTGCCTTTGTAGGGATGAGCTGAGTTTTAAAGGAATTTGCGCTCATTAAAGCAAACGAAGAAATCGATAAGAATGATCTTTTTTTGTTTAAAGTGAAACCCTTCAAGTGTTTTGCATATGAAGCTTACGTGAGGGATAAAACAATAGGCAATGCATGTAACAATGAAATAAAAATAAATATAAAAATGAAAATAAATAAAGAAAAACCTTTATAACAATAATTAATCAATAAAAATAAAAATATGTGCAATACCACAATTTACTTCTGTAACCTTCTGTGCAATATTACTTTTGATTGATTTTTATTTATAAAATGTGCAACATTACTTTTTTATTATTTTTTTATTTTATTTTAGTACATGTGTGTGAATAAGAGGGAGGGCAGTGGAGTGGTGTGGTTGCAGGGAGAAGAGGTGGAGAAGGTGGAGGAGTTCAGGTACCCGGGGTCAACAGTGCAGAGTAATGGAGAGTGCGTTAGAGAAGTGAAGAAAAGAGTGCAGGCAGGGTGGAGTGGGTGGAGAAGAGTATTAGCAGGAGTGATTTGCGATAGAAGAGTATCTATGAGAGTGAAAGGGAAAGTTTATAGGACTGTGGTGAGACCTGAGATGTTGTATGGATTAGAGACAGTGACATTGAGTCAAAGACAGGAGGTGGAGCTGGAGGTAGCAGAGCTGAAGATGTTGAGATGTTCATTGGGAGTGACGACGATGGACAGGATTAAAAATGAGTTTATTAGAGGGACAGTGCATGTAGGACATTTTGGAGACAAGGTGAGGGAGGTGAGATTGAGATGGTTTGGACATGTGCAGAGGAGGGACATGGGGTATATCAGTAGGAGAATGCTGAGGATGGAGCCACCAGGAAGGAGGAAAAGAGGAAGACCAAGGGATTATGGATGTGGTGAGGGAAGACATGCAGGTAGTTGGGTTGAAAGAGGCAGATGTAGAGGACAGGGGGGTATGAAGACGGATCATCCGCTGTGGCGCCCCCTAATGGGAGCAGCCGAAAGAAGAAGAAGATTTTATTTTATTTACCTTTATGCACAGCGGGAAGCTTCTGTCACCAAAACTAATTTCTTGTGCAAAAGTGTAAACATACTGTACTTGGAAATAAAACTCTTTCTGATTCTGATAATTGTGCAGTTTGTACCAAATACTGTTGTAGTATGCGGCATTCTTAGAGGAAATATTTTCCAAATTACTTAATAAAAAAAGCTCAGTGTTTACCATTCAGAGGGTATCAAGCAGAACCCTTTTGAGAACCTTATAAATCCAAAGGAACCTCACTGGGCAGAATTTAAGACTGAACAGTTTATTAAGTAGAACATCCACATCTTAGAAATCCTGGATCGATCGATCTATCGATCTATCGATCTATCTATCTATCTATCTATCTATCTATCTATCTATCTATCTATCTATCTATCTATCTATCTATCTATCTATCTATCCTAAACTATATATATTTTTTTATGTTCTAACGTGTATTTCAAAGAGTTTGTCTTTCTTTCAGAACTCTGAAATATCTAAAAACATTTAGAAACTTTATCACTTCATAAGCCTTGAGGAACCAGCCTTGACTGTAGTTCATCTATATCTGCCCATAGTTCTTTTATACCGGTCAGAGCTATATGAGATATTGTGAAGTTGAAATAGCAAATCAACACTTCTGCTGAACTTGAGAACCATATTAGATTTGAGTTTTGTAGGCAACTACTTACCGAGGAGACAAACTGAATTTCCCTGCACAACTTGGTTTCCCGCGGAAAGTCCACCAAATCCAAGAAGTTGTCCACTACCACCTGTCCGATGATGTCGTGCCGTGAAAAGCGGTCAAAATCGTAAACCGTGAAGTGGAGCTTTCGCGTGGGAAGTTCAGCATACGCCACGGGGAAGAGGAAGACCTCGTCAAAAACGGGGTTCAGAGTCTTTCGATGCACCTTCGTCTGGTGCTTTGTTTTGCGGTCGGGAAGAAGGTAGATCTTTACGTAGGGATCTGAGGTCCCAGAAAAGTCTTTGGCAGGAAGATCTTGGGCACGGTGGATCTTGACTATGAGCTGCTCCAGATCGCAGTCGTATTTCAAGATGAAATGGAGGCGACCGCAGGTCCCCCCTCGACTACTGCGGTTCTCCTCGCTGTCTAACGAGCGCTGCTTGTACAGCTCCGGTTTAAGTCGGCCAAGACTCATCCCTGTCAGAGAGTCTTGCCTCTGGAACTGGGCTACCATGAAGTCAGGGTTGGACTGGTTCATGTGGCGCCGAATGGAGCTTTGTCTAGAATCATAGAAGAAACATCAAGAACTTCAGGACTAAAAAATGGTTTTGTTGAAAAATTGTGAATTGTTGGACTGTGTTTGAAGGAAGGCTATGAAATGTAACTAACAGGGTCCCAAACTCTAGCTTTCTAGTACCTATTTGAGATCCTCTGCCTTGTGTAATCAATTGCACATCCCTTTTTAGAAAATGTATTTTAATTTTAGTTTCTCAGAGGGCTTAGATTGAAGACCTTTTTCTAGGGAGGTTTACAGAGTTATTATATTTTACTAGGAATGTAGTAAAATACTTTCATATACTTATCATTCTATAGGGTTCTCCACATGGTCCTTTAGAGAAACCATTATTTAATGTACAATTGAACAAATATGGTTTCTAGTGGAACCACTCTAAAAAGCTTGGACTATCAACTGCCTTTTCTATCATTTTTATTTTACATTTATGGCATATGCTCTTATCCATAACAACATACAGCTGAGCAATTAAGGGCCTTGCTTAAGAGCCCAGCATTGGCAGCGCAGGGATTTAAACTCATGACCTTCCAATTCAGATTCCAAAGTCTTAACCACTGAGCTGCTCCCATTTTTAGTTTGTTTGACTAGAAGAGGGTTCCAAGAAGACTTCCTTTTAGTGTAGACTTTTGCACTGTATAATATCTCTAACACTTAGGGAACCCTTTTAGGATTTCTGTGATACTTTACAGTTGGTTTTGTTTTTCATCAAGACTTTCAAGCAGGACATTTTTGAGCCTCTAATCATGGAACGATCCCACTTTTCCCCATTCTGTAATAACAGTAAGATATTATTAATTTATGCTCTAATGAACTGACCGGACACAAGTCGAGGACGGATCCGTGATCTGCCTCTGCATGCGACCGCTGCCATAGATGCCATTCTCCCCAGCCTTGCACTCTGCCTCCATAGCAATATCCGGTGACGTGTGGCTGATTTTTAGAGCCGTCTCAGGCACTGGGACAGGGGGAGGAGACCCAGGTGCTGGTGGCGACACAGGAGTCGGAGGCACCGTCATCTCCTTAACCACCGAGCCTCGTGGTTGGTTCCGGCGGTCGAGCGTGGCGTCCACTTCTGTGTAAATGGACTGCGGTTGAAGCGGCGGAGGAGGTGGAAGATGGTGCTCTGTTTGGCCTTCTTTGATTCCAGGAGAGGGTCCTCGTTCGCGCCATGGGATCCAGCATAGCTTCCAGGAGACGAAAAGCGAGACGCCGAACAAGGCCAGTCCACAGGCCGTCACCACCAATGACAGCAGGCTCACGGAGACATCTAGAGCGTCAGAGAGAAAGCGTTTTGGGAATTGGTGATCAGAAATAAAACCTCTCAATGGAGAGGAGCTTGACTGTTTATCATTATTCAAGTACAGAGCAAGGTGTGAAGGGAACTAAATATAATGCTGGTGCAATGTTGCAGAGAAAGCTTTCATTTATTTTCATTTCCATCCCATTTCAGAGTAATATCTCATTTAGTTTAGAATAAATCCTCAAGCAAGGCAGAAATGAATGCACTAATGTTTGTAAATTTTAGTGAACTGAGCATGATAACACCAGAGATTTTGCGAAAAACACACAGGAAGTAACAAGAAATGAGGAGTTGAGGTTGATTTCCTTTCAGTGAATTCATAAAGCCTTTCAGGGGCCATCATGTCCTGTGATTACACAGTAATAGGTTCAGATTTTCCACACCTATCTGTAACATGTCATCAGTAATAATTGTGAATACACATTTGATATATAGTTACACAAAAAGCGGTTGATTATTTTCTCAGAAATTCCACAAACTTGTCTTCTGAGAAGAAAAATGAAGAGTTCCTGTGCTGAGAACTCACTGTCCAATCAAAGTACAAATTACTGTATATAAAAGGAAAGGAATGCAGGTTTGGGTTTGAATTGTCTTGTCTGGAATGCAGAGGAAGTATGGAATGGAGCCGTTAAGGGTTTAAAATCATGAATAAAGATACCAATTTGTTGAAAAGTGTGTGAGAGAGAGATAGTGTCTCCTATGGCATTCTTATGCTAATGAGACCACTCAAGTCTAATAGCTGTTGATAGAGATACGTTTTAGCTAAACATCTAAACATCACCATGCATCCATTCATCCATCCATCCATCCATTCATCCATTCATCCATCCATTCATCACTTTTAATCATTATATCATGATTAGTCACATTCAGAGAAGATTTATTTTCAACTATTAAAGAACACTAAGCTTTTTTTCCACTGCATAGGTTTAGTCTTAAAAAAAAGCAGAACTTTTAGAGAACCCTTATAGAACATGTGTGGTGCCCTACAACATTGGGTTTTCTTTCACCAAGACTTCTGAACAGAACATGATTTAGCTTTTAACCATTGAAAGCACCCTTAAAGAACCCATTCTGTTAAGGAGGTAATAATGCTTCATTATGCTCTAATAAAGTAATTAATTGCCCAGACACAAGTCAAGGATGGATCCATGATCTGATCAATTGCTCAGGTCTAATAGCTTCATTGTTGAACTATTGATGGATATAAGATTGTTGCCGAACCATCTAAGCATCATCATCATCCATCAATGTACATCATTATATCATAATTTGTCAAATTAAAAGAAAATCTATTTAGAGCCATCGAATACCATTTTTTTACTGCATAGGTTTAGTCTTAAAAATACCAAACTCTTTAGGGAACCTTGTTGGACTTATTTGCTTCCCTACAACAGTGAGAATCTCTTTCACCAAGACCTCCAAGCAGAACATTCTTTGGCTTCTATGTATTGAAAGAACCCTGGAAGAACCTATTTTGTTAAGGGGTACTAATGCTTCATCATGCTCTAATTAAGTGATCTGATTGTGATTGTGCGGTTGATGGATTTAAGATTGAAGCCATTACTGTGTGTCATTATTACTGTAGTTACACTTAAAGAAGGTTTATTTAAAGCTGTCGAATACCAATATTAATATCTGTCCTTTTCCCCTGCAGCTGTCTTTTAATATTCTATGCATGTAAGTAGAGCATCACTTGAATGTGTGTGTGTGTGTGTGTGTGTGTGTGTGTGTGTGTGTGTGTGTGTGTGTGTGAGTGTCAGTGTACTGATGCGTCTTAACTAGCTCTGACTTTAATTGAATTCAGGACATTAATTAGGTCCTCTCCATGTCTCTCTTCATTAACTTAAAAGAAATGGTGGCATGTTTAATTAAAAATTGAACAAAACCGCTTTAATTATGTGCCCCATGCCTTATCTCGCTCCTGCATCCTGTGGTTAGCGTTATCACTCTTTTTGCAGCTCCAAATAATTGAAGTAAAAAAAATGAGGGCAAAAAAAAGCCTCCTTCCACGTCACTGTTTAAACCGACCACGTTTTTCGATGTCCGTCTGCATTTAAGGGCGACGAGGGAACATGTACTGTTCATGAGACTCCAAGCTTGAGCAGAGTGTACATTAAAGTGTGAGCACGAATCCTGCCATTTCTCGCAGAGGGAGCACTGAGGAGAAGTGAGAAGTCACGACAAAGTCTGTGAAAAATCTGCCTGAAAAACTGAGTCGGAAAAACTCTACTGTAAATACACTCATCTCTGTTTATAGCTATAGCTATAGCAATATTATTATGTCCACTGCTTACATCCTTCTGTAAATCTCTGTGTATAGTAATAGGCATCTGTATAGCATGTTCATAATACATTTATATATATATATATATATACATCTGTATATTATTGTTCATAGTACATATATACTCATCTGTAATTATATTTATATTTATAGTACATATATATATACACTACTCTGTATATTGTGTTTTACATATATAACATATATTCATCTGTATACAACATTTATAGTACATATTCATCTTTTAATTACTGTTTATAGTCTTTATTTTATTTAACTGTAAATTCATGTTAAATCTATATATCCTGCACTTGCTGTTATTGCACTCTGGTTAGACCCAAACTGCATTTCGTTGCATTGTACTTGTACATGTGTAATGACAATAAAGTTGAATCTAATCTAATCTAATCTCTGGGTGGCTTTTTAAAACATCCGGAGCTTTAATGCGTTTTGAAATCAGAACAGGACAAACAGGAACATGACATTAGTCAGCGGTATAAAAAAGTTTAAACACGATACATGTGCTTTTTTAGGATTAATGACCAAATGATATGAAGAAACATTAAGTATAAATATGAAGGACAGGAGGGATAATGTAAGAAAATGAAGAATAAAAATGGAGGGATGGATTGAAAAACTTAGAAAAAGGGAAAGACAAAATTTTGACATTTTGAGCAAAAAAAATCAAGCACAATCACTGCATTATTTGTTCTCATTTCAGAACAAAGAAATGACGGAACACAACGTACACGGACCCTGAAAACAGAAAATGAATAAAAGGAAGAAATGCAAATGAAGCAAACGTGTGAAAAATGGAAATTTAGTAATGAAGAAGCATTAAAGAAAAAGAGCAACAAAAAAAAAAAAAAAAAGAAAGAATTAAACCATGAATTAAACCAACACCACAGGTCACGTGACTGCATGTCACATGATCCAATCTGAAACAGCAACCCGATCATGTGACCTATGCTGTCACGTGACCTGTAGTGTTGGTTTAATAAATCAGTGTTTCATTCATCATCCCAGAGGCATCATCATCCTCAGTGTGTGTGTGTGTGTGTGTGCTCGAGCATGTGTGTGAATGTGAAAATGGCTATCAAGCAACCGATTACTCGCTGTGCAGACCACATTATGGATTCTGCACCGTGATTGGTCAGTGGGTGTTCATTTAATTCTCTATAACAGCAGCTCTGACAGTAGCGCAGCAGCATATCACACATTTATACACATGAATGCACTGATGCGGTTGTGTTTCTATCAGAACAACTGATTAACAGGGTCTCATAGAGGGAACGGAAATGGAAAAATTATTTATGGACGGAATGTCCAGTGTCAGTGCTTCGAAACAACATAGGGAAAACTGCAGGATTGAGCCTCAGGGACGAGAAAAATACAGCTGTGTGTAAATAAAAATAAAAAATAAAATCAAGCAACTAATGTAAATAACAGTTGCTTTACTTTGCTAATGTGTTTTAAGTTAAATAAAAATACTATTAATAATTCTATAGTGGGATTTTTTTCGAACCTGTGAATCTGTATCCTAACATTAGACATCATCAATATATAATGAAATATTTCGATAAAAATATGTTGGATTTCATGCAATAAAACGTCACGGCGCAGTGACGGAGATCAAACCGGCACTTATTCCCAGAGTTCAGCTGGTGGAAAATAAATGTTTTGCTTTTCGCTTAGACTTAATATTGTGATTATTTAATGACCGGGTAGCATGAATAGTGAAATCTCCAGCAGAGTCACTCCTCCCTCAGGACCAGCTGCAGGAGAAAACCCTCGGGGCAAAAAAAACAACAAATCAAATCTACTGTTAAACAAATCGACTTTATGTTAAATCTATTAACAATATAAAGTCATTGTGTTGCAACAAGGAGATAATTAAAACTTTCAGCATTATTAAAAAAAAAGAAATGCAATCAAACTACATTTTAATAAATATATAATTGTAAATAAATTAGATTTTGTTTATTTTTTGTGTTTTTTTTTTTTTAACATGAAATGCTAATGCTAATTGCTGCTTTATCCACAGTAAAACCAGCTTCCAATTTGGTGTGTTTGGTGTGACCTTCCTGTTCCATATTTATTCTCCATTTTCTGTTCTAATAACCTCCACTCTTCTGGGAATTTGTTCCACTAGATTTTGTGGAGCTTTATTGTCCAATAGGGTTGGAGAGAACCTTCATAAGAAACCTTTAAAACTTTTTCAACTTTGTGGTTATAGTTTGTGGTACGAACCACATAAGACTAACTATCTAGAAATGAATGACCAGGATTAAATGATGATCATGGATAATATCATGGATGTAGCTAGCAAGTGTAAAGAACAGGCCCAGGTCTCCTGCCCATTGCAAAAAAAAAAAAAAAACGTTTATCTGTATTGGTTTAGAACACACTATGTGTTTAATTTAAATTATGATTTATCGCATTAATAAAATGTACGTATTTGCACAATATGTGGTCACATGCTTTGTGGACCAAATAAAAAGATACCGTGATGACAAATAGATTCTACTTTGTCACAAAAACCTCGTGACTATAGAAAATCTGGAACAGTTCCTCAGACAGAACCTCTGGGAGACTCTAAACGTCTGGAAATATGTCTGCATGATCCCAGAACAGTCCTTCCCCATGCTAATGGATTGAGGTATTGAAGGTGTCGATTGTGGTATTGAGTGTTGCATTGAATGTGAATCACCTGCTTTACCACCAAAGATGCGTAGATTCGTGGAGATGAGTGACAATTGTATTTATGCAAAGCAAAGAGGTGGAGATATGCAAATAGAGGGTTTGTCCGAAGGTAGAATATAGAGTATAGAACATCACGTTATGTTGTAGTGAAATTCTTTCCACAGAACTAAAACTCACAAACACTGTTCTAGTATGCCAATGCTTATGTGCAGAACAAAACAAGAAGACATGGTGCTGGTGTCCTCTACACATCACAAGCCTCCCTTTTTAATCCAAGACAAAAGAAATTCATCTAGCGTTACCTCTACAGTGTATAACTTCTACAGTATCTGGAGACTCCTTTAATAAAAGTTACACAATCAGAAAGTTTCTTCATAAGCAGCAATGCTTGATTTTATGAAATTAAATAAATAAATAATTATACTGTATACAATTATTTATTAATTTTATTTTTTTTCTGGAACACAATTTGATGCTGATTTATAACAAATGCAAAGGAATGCAAAAAAAAAATAATCTGGAAAAAAAATTTAATTTGACAAATAGAGCATTTATACAGCTTTCCCAGAGATTATTACATTTTATGAACTACTGATATTGTTGCCTTTTTTTAACCCCCAAACATCTAAAATCTGCCTGAAAAAATGCATATTTGACATTGGTTCAAACATCTAGGCCATTTTTTATTCATGTTTTGTGCTGCACATAATATATTCCTAGGTCTGATGTATTAAAGGTACAGTGGTACCAGGATGTAACCCCTGAGGGCTCCACCTTAGAATTAGGCAGTATGTAGGGCAGGTCGAGATGTACATGTACCCCGTGCACCAGGCTCAGTGCCGTGCGCTACAGGTGGTCCCCCCACCCGCTTCTCCCTCCATCTGCAGAACATCTGAAATTCAACAAGTCATTACGCAAACGATGATATCCAGGAGAACATCTCACCTGAGTCGGAGTACCTCGGTCTGGCCAGATCCCGGAAATAGTAAATGAAATCCAGGCAGTTCTCGTTCTGCACCTCCCCTTTAGAGCAGAGATCCGAGAGGAGCTCCAGCGCTTTCTGGCAAATCTCGGCCTCCCTGTCCACGGGCATTGCCCACCAGCATCCTCGTGAGTGAAAAGGCGCGATCCACGGCACCGATCCACCCTCTCTCTCTCTCTCTCTCTCTCTCTCTCTCTCTCTCTCTCTCTCGCTACCTCTCTCTCCTGTATATCTCTATCTCTCAGCTGTACGCACCCTTTTTTCCCCAATGATGCGTAAAAAGAAATAAAATGCTTTAGTTCATGAATTGAAGCATCAAATCCCAAATATGCATTCGCGTTTTCGCCTTTCTACGGTTTATACCCAAACTGTATGTTGTCTTTTCTTTCTTTGCTTGTTTCTTTCTTTCTTTTCTTACGAGGTGTCACAGTGCCCGAGGTCCGAACAGGTGCCACCGGTTGAATCCGTGCGCGCAAGACGCCTCCTGTGTCGCTGTCCACGCGCACCGGGGTGCTGAGAGAGAGAGAGAGAGAGAGAGAGAGAGAGAGAGAGAGAGAGAGAGAGAGAGATCGCGAAATAAAGAAAGGAAGAGAAGAATGAATATGGGAGGCCGTTTGGGTCGAAACACGACGAAACGCATGCGCACGGGCTCTTTTCCGTACACTCCGCAATTAAACACTTTCTCGCGCGTTTGCACGCATGCATCTCGATCAACGCACTTTTGGCAAAGCGTACAAATGTTTGCATAAGCTATAAAAACAAACAAACAAAAAAACATTCCTGTATCTGCACATTTAATTTTGTTCATTTGTTTTAATCACCTGCAACCTGCAAATCACGTTCCTGTTGCAGCTCGTTTGCATGCCAGGACGCCCATAAAAATGCCATAAAAGGTAAAAGGTGATGTAAAACTCAACAATTTTGAGTCTGCATGCAGCTCAATAAATGAAGCCTACTGATTAGTTGCATGCATGTGCAATTTTCAAATAAAAAAATAATAATTATAAGGTTGCACTGAAACTGAAAATTTTGTAAATATAATGCTTCAAATTAAATATGAGACGGAATCTCAAATATATATTTGTTATTCATACCCAATGATCTACCAAAGCATAAAAGGCATTTATAATATAGATGAAGAGACCTTTTACATGTGCTGTGTTTGCACGAAGTGTTTGTTCATTTTTATTCTGAATGTTTCATCTATTAATTGCAAGTGAAATTTTGACTGCGTTTTGTCCAAATTGGCCTCCCATAGCAAGCGTTCTTCTTCTTCTTCTTCTTCTTCTTCTTCTTCTTCTTCTTCTTCTCCTCCTCCACTTCCTTTTCCTCCCCTCCTTCTCCTCTTTGTACACGGATTTTTTCCAAGCTTCTCCCACCGGAGGTCTGTTATGCACGTGCACACTGGGAGGCAATCCCTACCATTTCAATTTCACTAAAGAGTCTGATGATGATCATGATGATGAAGATGATGAGGATGGTGGTGGTTAACATGATGATCATCAGCATCACCATCACTCTCTCTTCAGCTTTTTCTCCACTAGTGGTACAGGCATGCTGTTCCCACACACGACAGCTGAATAAAAAGCTCATCACGTGATCCAAGAAATGATGAATTTTGCATGTGCTGATGAAATATGCTGTGCTAGGCGGATGCTTCAGATGGAGGGTGTTCTCCATGACGCTGGAGTAGCATCCAGATACCCTTAGCTTTTCTGCCACCAGTGAAAGGAACGGAAAAGGTTTTTACATGCAGGGCCTTCTGAGATGCTTTTGAGTTATAGTGAGTTTTCCTTCCAGGATGAAATCATCTGGCCTTTCTTCTTAACCTATTTCTTTTACCTGTAACACTACTGTGTGTGTGTGTGTGTGTGTGTGTGTGTGTATATATGTGTATGTGTGTCTTGTGTAAACTCAAGTATTAAAAGGTCCTGGAATTCTCACGTGTGTATTGATGTAACGATTTAAGTGCTTTTTTTGTATTATGATCTCATTAAGAAGTTTTGCTGCTATGCGATTGGCTGATCACATAATTGCAATAACGAGCAATGACTAATATGTAACATCTGCATTTCATACTGCACTCTCAGAGGGATGTTCTCCTCATTGCTGGAGGTGAAACAATCACAAGAACATCTTTTGCATCTTTAGTACCTTATTTGAATATCCTTAAGGACCGCAGCTATCTAACGCTCCATCACATTCACACCTTTCCAGGTACAAGCTGGTGCTTAATGCTACTGAAAGCCAATGATTTATATATATATACATATAGCTCATTATTTTACCAAAGTGTGAGCTAATGCTAAAAAAAAAAAAAGAAAAAATAACATATACTTATGACAAGGTGACCCAATACTTTTGGAAATAATAATACATTTTGGAAATTTTATAATATATCGTACATTTATATTTAGTAACCTACTGTATTATTAATTTAAATGTTCTGTTGCTCTACACATTTTATATGATTGATTCTCCTCAGTTCGAACCCCATACCCTACACTAGTCATTCAGTCCACTCGTATTCATTACTGTGATCACTCGTGATCTGCTCCTGTTATTCCTTCTCTGTCTCTGCAGTTCGGTCCTGACTGGTTGAGCTACGAGGACACAGTGTACGAGCCTCTTTCACACTACACTGACTTGTCAAATACAGCAGGTCAGAAACCTTCGAAGTGGAGGCTTTTTTCCGGCTATGCACACATCCCCGAGTGTGGAAACGAGAGTAAATTGTATTTGACAGACATTTGAGATACACTGTTGTGTCAAGTAATGGCTTATGCGAACGTGTGTGTGTGTGTGTGTGTGTGTGTGTGTGTGTGTCTTTGCCTGTGTATCTTTTGCTTGTTTTCTTGTATATACACACTAATCAGGCAGTACATACAGTAACATTATGAGTGGTGAAGTGAAGAACACTGATGATCTCTTCATCATGGCACCTGTTAGTAGGTGGATTTATTCATTAGGCAGCAAGTAAACTTTTTGCGCTCAAAGTTGATGTTGGAAGCAAGAAAAATGTGCGAACTTAAGGATTTAAGCGACAAATTGTGACGTCTAGACGACTGGGCCAAAGCGTCTCCAAAACTGCAGCTCTTGTGGGATGTTCCTGGTCTGCGGTGGTCAGAATCTATCAAAAGTGCTCCAAGGAAGGAACAGTGGTGAACCGGTGACAGGGTCGTGGGGGACGAGGATCATTGATGCACGTGAGGAGTGAAGGCTGGTCCGTGTGGTCCGATCCAACAGACGAGCTCCTGTAACTCAAACCGCTGGAGAAGTTCACGCTGTTGATGATCGATGGGTCACGACTGTTTTAGCAGCAGAAGGAGACCAACACAATATTAGTCAGGTGGTCATAATGTTATGACTGTTAGACACTATGCTCTGAAATGTCTAAAACCGAATAATAAACATAAAAGTCAATATGGCAGATAAGCAGAAATTGATCGAGATGGATCTCCATCTCAGGGGTCATCACCAACCTGATCATGCTTCTGAGCAATGTGACTGTGTGTCATATAAATAAAAAAAATATATCGACTTGTTTAACCCTCATGTTCCTTTATAATAACCTCCAACATCTTCCCAGAAGAGTGACGGATATTAATAACAGCAAACTGGGAATAATGTGGAATGAGATGTTTTTTTAAACAACACATAATCTTATAGGCAGGTGTCCACAAACATTGTCCATGTAGTGTTTGATTAATTCATTGTAGAGATTTAAATATGCTTCATTGTGAACAGAAATGATTTGTATATATAAAATCTCAGATTTCTATAGTTTTACATATTTTAAACAAGATCAGCGACAGTGATATGGCTATAAATATGGAAATGCAGTTCCAATAAGGACGTCCCTACGAAAGTACAGAAAAAAAACATTACCATTAAACACGGGAGCCGTTCTTCACACGTGGATTACTCGATTATCTGGATTTATTGCTTTCGAGGTGACATGATCCAGGATTGATTGATTTTTCAGAGCTCATCCTATAGTTGATGTCATAGCAACAGATCTGTAATCTCAGACCTGCTCAAGAACAGGCTTTTATCAAGCAAACGGTTTAGTCGACATGCAGGACGTTTGTTAAAGCCATGTCTCTATTTTCATGAGAGAGACCTGTTTAGGATGGAGTGACAATAAGATGGAGAATTTTCTGAAAAAAACGTAGGATAGACTTGATCCATCAGAGCAGCACGATCCAGACGAAGAACCTGAAAATAAATGTAAATGTCAATACAACAGATAAGCAGATATCAACTGATGGTCACCTTCCACTCCAACCCATGTAAAGCAGATGTTAAAGAACCTGGCTTTGTACACAGAATCATTGTCATGCTTCTGAATGGAGAGTGCCTCCAACATTGAAAAGCTGTCCCAAAACTTTATACCTGAAACACTGTAGGATCCTACAGAAAATCTGGAGCGGTTAATCCGACAGAACTTTATCTCTGGGAGAACCTTCAAAAGGAACCTTTAAATTGCTTTGAGTTATCAATTTGGGCGAAAGAACCACGTATGACTAACTTTCCAGAAAATACTCACCATGATTGGATGATGATCATGGATGTGTCATTTGATCTTGGACATAGTTAGCGCTGTTTGAAGAAAAAAAGTGGTTACAAATAAAATGCTTCTGTGATGACAAATACTACTTGGTGCTACTTTGAATTTAAAGAGTCTTTATGATGCATATTCATGCAGCTCGGTTTGGTATTTAATGCTACACATGCGTCTGGGCTCCTCCCTTAAAGGAAAGTCTCGTCTGACCCACATTACTGATGGAAATAAACGACAGTCTAGTGTACAGGTTTTACTGCTGGGTGATGTAATGAAGTGAAAAATAAAAAAAGCCAGAGAAATCTGCTCTGCTGATGAGGTCCATTGTGGGTATATTTAGTTTGTGTTTTCTGGCGTGACCATCTGTTAGACATCCGTATGTATTCCATATGTGAGGAAAATGAAGGCGAAGCGAGACCAGGCTCATAAGATTATTCCTTTTGCCTCCAGCCATGTTACACCGTGTCCATGGCAACTGTCAGGCAGAGGATCTGCAGCTCTCGTTCTCACATACCATTACAGGAACATCTCCAGTAGCATCTATAGGCGGAAAATTGATGTCCCTTCTGACATCCTGATTCGGCAGATGGGAAACGTGTGGGTGGCAGAATTCTCTGCTCATTCCTTGGAAATCCTCATTATTTTTATTACCGAGTCGTGATGTTTTGTCCACCCAGTGACTGAGATTATAAATCTTTCACATATCTTCATTAAGTAGGGCAGTGTGCAGAATAAGACTGGCTGAAGCCTGGTCATTGTTTCTTCTCATCTTTGTGTAGGTTATTTCAATATCTTTGTGTTTGTTGTAGACAAAGAAGTGATACATGACTTGACAGACATCCAGAATATATTGACTAATGCTAAAACACACACACACACACACACACACACACACACACACACACACACACACTTCAGATTGTGCAGCCATTTGATGGTTTGAAAAGCTGATAAAAAAACACCAGACTCACCCCAGGCGCATCTGTGAAGTAAGAACTTGCAGAGACTGTGTGTATGTGTGAGTGTGTGTGAGTGTGTATGTTTGCCAAGTCTGGTACTGAGGCACAGGAACTAAAGCATGAGGTCCAGTTTCAGATTAGACGATGTAGAAAACAGAGAACGTTGTGAGCCAACAAAGTGTTACCAAACACACATTTTCAGCATTTTTCTTCATGCATGTAGAACATTGAGATCTTCATCACCTCGGATTGTTACAAGATCCAGGTCCAAAAGTATCCAAAAGACTTTTCCAGCCATATGTGGTTCTTCTTCAAACTCAAAGCACAAAGATGGAGCTATACATCGTCTAGGATGCGGTAGCAAAGGTGTACATTTTCCCTTCACTTGAACTAAAAGACTCAAACCTGTTCCAGCATGACGGTGCACACAGCCAGCTCTATGGATTTATGCATAGGATGCATTGAAGTAGACGATCTCCTGCTATTAAGCTTTAAAACCTATTGAACACATTTGAGATGAATGTGAACACCAGGACTTCTCACCTTCTCACCCACATCAGCACCAGACTTTACTAACACACTTGTGGCTGAATGAGCACAAATCTCCACAACATCCAGAAGATTAGAGGTTATCAGAACAGCAAACGGAGACTGAATGTAGAATGGGAAGGTTCAAAAACAATCAATCTAATGGTCAGGTGTCCACAAACTTTCAGCCTTATAGAGAAGTATAGTGCTGTAATATCCTGTTTAAAAGGAAGTGTCAGGTATGAACAGGACTGATGTGATGATCTCTCCTGCAGTCTTTATTTCACATTCTTTTAAAGAATATGTAACATTATTCCCTGTCTGTAAATCAGTCCTGATTTGTCTTCCAAGAAATCCTAACAATGTAACAGAGAGATTATCAGATTTCCAGAAGTCCAGAATTGCAGCACTGGATAAGGAGATCTTCAACATCCAGTCTCGCAGTAGTACCCCAGGAGAAATCAACACTTCTGTAGAAAAACGGATCTTGCCTTGCTCTTTTGATGCATCAAAGAATCTGCCTGAACATCTCTGGGGCCATCAAAAGTTTTGTTTTTCCAAGGTTTTTGGAGTCATCACATGCACAAGTGTTTCTTCTGCAACTGCCTTTGATACAGCAATTCTGGAACCTAATTAGCAGTAGAAGAATAGGCTAGAACTACAAAAAACGAAAGCTGCTGAAACTAGAAAACTACTAAAAGCAACTAAGAGAAGCTGAAACTAGAAGAAGCTAAAAAAAGTAGAAGCTAAAACTATTAGAAAGAACTAGAAGAAGCTAGACCTACTAGAAAGAACTAGTAGAAGCTTGATCTACTAGATATTAATAGAAGCAAAAACTACTAGAAAAGAACTGAAAGAAGCTTAAACTAGAAGAAGCTAGAACTGTTAGAGTAACTAGTAGAAGCTGGAACTACTAGAATTGGACTAGAAGAAGCTTATTAAACTACTAGTAAGAACTAAAAAAAAGGCTAGAACTAGATAGGAACTAGATAAAACTAGAATAAAGTAGAATCTGTTAGATTTTCATATGTATTTTATACGTGATGAAAATTAAGGTGAATTGAGACCCAGTTCATAAGAACTACTAGAAGGAACTTGCAGAAGCAAGAAAAAAATGTATTTACTAGAAATCAACTAAAAGCAAAAACAACTAGAAAGAATTAGAAGCTAAAACTGTGAGAACTGTATGATCTGGTACTAAAAGCAAAATACTATTAGAAAGGGAACTATAAGACCTAATGATAGGTTGAAGCTTCAACCCAAATTCCAATTATGAGTGAGTGTAACACAGAGTGGAAGAAAAAAAGATTTATAAACAAGTGGTAATTAAGACCAGAAGGTTGTGAGTTTAAATCCCAGCATTGCCAACTCCCAGCATTAGCATTGCCAACTCTGGAAAACTGGCAAATGCCATAAATGTAAACGCAAACAAATCAAAAAAACATTTTTATAATAAAAGCCAAACTTCCAACGTTCCAATGTCACGTTACTGCAGAACAGAAGAAGAATCCGTTCTGAATGAAACGTCGATGCTATTTCTCCCCCACTTCATCATGTAATTGTCGTGAATCATGCTAAAGCTGAATCATGCCATGCAGAATAAAATTAATTGTTTGGTGATGATTTTATTGTGAGTAGAGGATAAAAGGAGAAGAATCATTTTGAGAATTAATGGATTTAGCATCAGGACGAAGCTGATCCAGATCATTCCTGAGCATTTATTTAGGGACGATTTTTAACCCTATTGAGAAGGTTTGCAGAAAAAACATTGTGCATTAAATACATTTCGATTCATGTCACACCCTGGAGGAAATCCACCATGTCCTGTCCTAAATCTCTTCTCTGAGTGAGAACTCGTTGTGAAGAACTCGCCTGAGGCAAGCAGTCCGGCTCCAGAGAGGTTTAAATGTGTTTGCTCCAAGGGTGCACATGTGGAAAAGCCGGATTAATGGGCTTCATGTATCGCCTTATCCGTTAGACGTTGTTGAACCACCTGCAGGCTGTGAGTATTGACATTTAGAGCAGCAGCAGCAGCAGGATGAGGAATCTATATCGTGTTAGAGAGAAGGAGAGCATTAAATATGAGAAACGGACGATCAGGTCTGCTTATGTGATATCACCTCTCAAACTGTGTTAACATGCTGGATCAACAGTTTGGATTTATTCTAGAAAGCTCACCATTTAAAGGTTCTCAGAACATCTGGTGGAGAGTAGAAGTGTCCAATCTGAAGCTCTAAAGACAAACAGACACTATGTTCATTAACATTCATTCATTCATTTATCCTTAGTACCTGCCTGGTCAGGGGTTTATACATTATTGCTTGTTTAACTTTCATATAAGGTCACACCTAGACCACAAATATTCTTTTCAGAAAAAACAAAAAAGATGTCCATCTAAATTCTGACTCACGTTCAGCGAATCATTACATCAGGTAAAAAAATGGCCGCTCGGAGCAAAAACGAAATGCAGCAATTCTTCCCTGTGAATGAGTTATACTGTATACTGTATTCTAAATCAACATTTACTACAGACTGTTCAATCTATAACACTCATTTTACAGTTTATTGTTTGAGGAGCAAATAGCCAAAGTATTGGGACACCCGACTTTTCCCGCCTTATGTGGTTCCGCTCCAAATTCTTATTAAAGCGTTGGAGGCATTCAATTGTATAAAACGCCTTTGGATGCTGTAGCGTGAAATTCCTCTTACACTTAAACTAGGAGACCTGAACACTGTTCCTGCATGATGATGCTCCTGTGCACAGAGCTAGATCCATAAAGATAGGGTGAAGATCTTCTGCTAAAGAGCTCCAAATCTATTGAACACCTTAGATTAGATTAGATTAGATTAGATTCGATTTAACTTTATTGTCATTACACATGTACAAGTACAAGGCAACGAAATGCAGTTTCGCACTTCTGAGATGAATGTAAATGCTGATTTTACCAAAGATCTGCTCACCTCAGATTAGTACCTGACTTTACTAACACTCATGAGGCTGAATGAATCTTCACAAAAACAGCGAATGTTAATAATATGTTCAATTAGACGTTCAAAAGGGACATAGCAATCTTATGGTAAGGTGTCCACAAACTTTTGCCCATATATATATATATATATATATATATATATATATATATATATATATATTCTTATTCTACTTATAGTGACACAGCAACCTCAGGTTTTCTGCTTTATTTCTGAATTCTGTTTGGACACACACACACACACACACACACACACACACACACACACACACACACACACACACACCTGATGCTATTAATATCTCCCAGGAAGACAGCCACTGACATTTTCTCTATACGCTCTATATCTCCATTCCTCATGAACCATTTCCACAGGGAGCATCGCTAGCACTGCGGAGCAGCACGACATCACTTCCTGTCAGGAACACTGCATGACGTCCTGCTACCTCACGACAGCTTCTGTAGGTGAAAAATCTTCATAACGATATTAAAATTGGCCGATGTTAGGAAAATCTGCAACATCCAGAAAGCACCTGGACCTTTTCTCTGCAGTACGGAGGCAGGCGTAATTTCTTTACTATGTGACCAAAAGTATGTGGGCACCAGACTGATTTTTGAACATCCCATTTCACATTTAGTTCTCATTTGCCGTTATAATAACATCCACTCTTCTGGGAAGATGTTCCACTAGATTATGCTTGTGATGACGTTTCAGCCACAGTAGTGTTAATATAGTCAGCTACTAACTCCAACCCATGTAAGGCAGATCTTCATGGAGCTGGCTTTGTGCACAATGGTATCGTCATGATGGAAGAGGTTTGGTTCTCCTAGTTTAAAACAAGCATCCAATGAAACCTATACACTTTATTTTTTTAGGAAGAACCACATACGGCTGGAAAGGTCAGGTGTCCCAATACTTCTGGCCACACAATGGACATGTGAACTTTATTCCCAACCCAAAGTGTAAATAAGCCATAAATCCACTGCATCTTTCCTTATTACACAGAAATTCCCATCTAGGTTTAAGATCACGTTCACACACGTGATTACGCTAATGATTCTGTTCCGTCCGGGTTCATTTGCAAAAACGCTTTTAATCAGCACTGATTAACAACACTGAACTCGTGAAGGATTTTCCGATCGTGTGGCTCGTGATGGAGTCATTCGCGTGTTTGCCCTTGGACTGTCGTGAAAAATCCGTAAAAAAAAAAAAGTAAACTGCAAAATTAATGGCACCCTTTGTGAATAATTAACAAAAAGATATTTAACACAATAGATGTTTTTTTATTGACATAAAAGCTTTTATTTTTGTCCGTTTTGCATGTAATGACACGTCCATTTAAATTGATGTTATTATTGTTAATATAATGCCAAAAAAAAATACATGCTTGAGAGATGAGTTTCTTTATCATTTTTTGGCATTGGTCCAGCAGTGCTCAGGTACTGTAGATGGACGTGTTCTCAATCCTCTGGAGAACTCACCTGTCATGGATGGTGCTGTTCTTGAACTAAGGAAGTGATGTTCTCCTGGCAGGGTGCTTTCAGTGGGGCAGGAAGAAAAAAGAATGTAAATAACTGAAAGATAATTTTCTTGCAAAAAAACAAAAAATTAAAATAAAATAAAAAAAAAATGTTTTTAAGAAAATTCATATATAGTGAATGAAAAAAATTAATAAATAAAATAAAAAATGTATTTATAAAAAAATCATGTAAAAAGAGAAAGAAAATATTGATTGATTGATTGATTGATTTTTATTTATTATTATTTTTTTTTAATTCATTTATATTATTATTATTTTTTTTTTTTTATCTAATACCAATTATTACTCTCTCTCTCTCTCTCTCTCTCTCTCTCTCTCATATGAAATATTTTCTCTGAAATGTTTTCGTCTGCTATCAGCCACAGTGCCATCTTTACCTACAACCTCTATTATACACGCATTTTCTTAACGTTGTGTATGAATATGACATTATATCCTGCTATGAATGTAGTCATAAGTCCGAAATATGCAGAAGTATTTTTTTCCTTCATCTTCTGTTTTGAATTTCAATACACAAGACCTCAACGTTTATATTTTGTTCATGGTACCGGTGAGTGAAGCACACCGGCTCCCTGCAGCCATTTTGCAGCTGATCAGATGGTTTTGCTTGTCGCCGTCGTCTCTCCGCTTTCAGGCTCACAGCAGGAGATTGACAACAGCCTCCAGGTGTTTCCTCTGGAGAACGGCTTCATAGAAAACGTGTGATGTGATGTGATAAACGTTACGTGCTTCTGTATTTTCCTTATTAGTTCTCCTATTGATGATGATGATGATGATGATGATGATGATGATGAGTAGAATCCTTATTTGGAACATAGTTTTTAGACAAAAGTTTGTGGACACCTTATTTAGTGCCCATTTGCTGTTTCAGGTGAGGTAGTGATGTAGGTGAGAAGATGAGGAGGCCTGGGGTGTAGTCAGCGTTCACATTAATCTTAAAGGTGCTCAACAGGGTTTAGAGCTCCATAGAAGGAGATCTTCCACTCCAACCCATGTAACGATTCTTCCTTTTTTATATATAAATGTAAAAAATAAAGATACATTTGAATACACTGAAGATATTTTCACTTGATGTCATTGTTGTTGCTCCTCCTCCTCATTTCCTTCTCCACATTTACAGACAAATACCAGCGTGATTTCATTATTAAAGCTCTGTCCTTGATGGATTCACAGAGTGGGTTTACAATCTGTGTGCTAATCTTTAACCCCGAGCTCCAAATCAGCATCATTATACACTGAGTTCCAGACTTTCATCCGCACTCAGCTCAGTAATTAACGCTGAAATGAGTTCTCTGTGAACTTCTAGTGTAACCTGAACTGCTGCTTTATTTCATAATCATCATGAAGAAATGAACAACAGCTCTCAACTCAGCTATTAAAATGACCCTCCTGTGTGTGTGTGTGTGTGTGTGTGTGTGTGTGTGTGTGTGTGTGTCTGTTTGTGTATATGTTTCTCTTTAGACCTGTTTGGTTACATATTTGCAAATTCTTTACAACAAATTGCAGGATCCCATTCACACAAACAGAAACAGAGGATCAGGGTTCATAAGCAAGATTCTATCTATCTGTCTGTCTGTCTGTCTGTCTGTCTGTCTGTCTGTCTGTCTGTCTATCTATCTATCTATCTATCTATCTATCTATCTATCTATCTATCTATCTATCTATCTATCTATCTATCTATCTGTCTGTCTGTCTGTTCGTCTATCTATCTATCTGTCTGTCTGTCTGTCTGTCCGTCCGTCCGTCCGTCCGTCCGTCTGTCTATCTATCTATCTATCTATCTATCTATCTATCTATCTATCTATCTATCTATCTATCTATCTATCTGTCTGTCTGTCTGTCTGTTCGTCTATCTATCTATCTGTCTGTCTGTCTGTCTGTCTGTCTGTCTGTCCGTCCGTCCGTCTCCGTCCGTCCGTCAAATCCGTCCGTCCGTCCGTCATCTATCTATCTATCTATCTATCTATCTATCTATCTATCTATCTATCTATCTATCTATCTATCTATCTATCTATCTATAATCATTTCCTGTTCTGGCAATTGCTAAAAATTATTCTATAATAATAATAATAATAATAATAATAATAATAATAATAATAATAATAATTATTATTATTATTATTATTATTATTATTATTATTATTATTATTATGCTCCTACTGGGGTTCGCCACAGTGGATCATCCTCTTTACTATTACTAATAATAATCATTTTAATTCAGAATACCTTCAGAAAGGAAAAAAGTGCAAATAAAATCCCGACCCTATTTTCTGATTAATGAATTAATTGATTGATGCTTGTTGTGATTGGGTGTTTGTGTAACACATGTAAATACACAACTCGCTCTAAAACCTTATATTCTTATTCACAGAGAAATAAAATGAAACCCTTTGAAAAACTGATAAAAGCTCATCAGAAATACATTTTAAATGAAATTCTTCACCTCAGCTTTCAGTCCCTGTGATTGGATCAATGGGAACAGTGGGAACACTGTTAATGAAGAGTTCTGGGGAAAACGTAGGGGTGTTTAGGACCCATTCGTCTCAAGGTTGGATGTTGAAAATGATGAATTATGTGCTGCATCGTTTTCAAGGTCTCTGAGCTTTGATTCCTCTTCCCATCGAGCAACAGCCACTTCTGTCCTAATTAGCACAGCTCAGAGGAACTTCACAGCAGGAGATGAATTAGTTCTCAAAGTAGAGTCGAAGAGCATGGGAGGATCCTCACAAAGCACCTGAACGTCACTCTGAGAGTGTGTGTTATACAGGTTGTGTTCTTATTGTGTGTATTTTTGTGTGATTCAACTCAGAGCAATTACAAGAGTAATTCCATCTGAAATATTTTGTGACTACTCATTACTGCTACATTTTCTCTTTGGTCTACATTATTGATATGGGGGCTGTCAAAAGTGGGACCAGCTTCAAATTCCTATGTGTCCTTATCCCTGAGAATCCATCCTGGACCAGAACACTTCAATTCTTATCAGAAAACACATCCATAAACTATGGCTTTATTTTCTGAGAAGAACCATCACCACACCATTAAGAACATCCAGATCAACTCTATCAGAGAGTGGAACAGTAGCATAATTGTGTCTGAAGGAAAAAAACCTGGAGAACTTGGTAAAATACACTGACCAGATGGTTCAATCCCAACCACAAGTCCTTTGATATCTTAAACACAGTCAGTGTTTATAAAGAGCACACACCATCATCAGGAGCCCCTCTCATCCCAGTCACAATCTCTTCAAACTCTTTCCAGGTGGAGATACGGGACTATTCATATAAGAAGTAGCAGGTTCAGGGGTCCTCAGTTTCTCACTATATTTCCAGCCACGTCTAAACTTTCCCAGCAGGACACTGACCCTGTGCACAAAGCCAGCTCTATGAAGATCTTCTTTACATGGGTTGGAGTGGAAAACCTCCTGCTATAGAGCTCTAAATCTATAGAAACCTTTGAGATGAATGTGAACACTGACTGCACCCCAGTCCTCCTGACCTTCTCACCTACATCAGTATCAGACTTTTCTAACATCATTGTGGCTGAATGAAGCTCCATAAAACCTCCACATAATTTTGTATAACATCTTTATAGTAGATAATTATAGGATTGTTGGAGATTATTTTAACAGAGAATGGAAACTAAAGGTGACATAGGATCTTCAAAAAGCCCAGACTGGTCTAGTAGTTTGTTGCTGTTGATCTTGGTTCCAACTGAAACGATTTTTTTGGCGGTTTGTAAGTTGTATGAATTTCATATTAATATACTTTTTTGGTACACAAACTTATTGTCAATACTGTATGCCTTTGTTCATCTCAGAAACATCTAGATCTTCACCAGATCGTTATTTTGATTTATCGTGTACGAGTTTCTCATGTGAGATCTTGTGCATGTCAGTGTGAACTCACCAGCAAGAAAGTGGAAGCCGGACGTCAGTGACTTTCTGGTCATTTAACAGCATGGAAAAGTGTGAGAAACAGCCACATGGCTCAGGACAGACTGACCAGAACATCTCGACTTGAACAGTGTGTGTGTGTGTGTGTGTGTGTGTGTGTGTGTGTGTGTGTGTGTGTGTGTGTGTGTGTGTGTGTGTGTGAGTGTGCAATTGGCAGCAATTTACAAACATTTACAGATAAGTAGGTCTTTCTGTGAATAAAGCTAATAGTTAAATAAATAAATAAATAAATAAATAAATAAATAAATAAATAAATAAATAAACACAAATTAAAAGAATTAAAAAATGACACCTTTTTTTAAACACACAATAGATATTTTTTTAAATAAATAAAAGTAAAATATAAATGAAAAATATAGATAATAAAACAATTTTAATATATAATAAACTAATATAAAATAAAATATATAATAAAATAATTAATAATATATAATAAAATGAATTAATATAATATTATATATAAAATATATAATAAAACAAATTGAAATACAAAATAAAGTGGTATAATTTCACTTTTTGAACACGACAATAATATAAAATATTTATTAAGAAAAAATATATATATATATAATGTTCATTATATGTTAATGTTAATTAATGTTGCTAAAATATACAGAATATGAATTATAATAATTTGCTATAAAAATATTGTTCTAGATATTAGTCTAAAAACTGTGCTAATATGCTGAGGCACTACATTACCCAACAGCCACTGCACTTCCTTGTTGGTCACATGTCACTGATTACTCACACCTGTATCTTGTCACCTTGAGTAGAACTTGTGTAGGTCGCTTTCTGCTCATTGTGTCTCGTTTGTCTTCCAGGGTTGCTGTGGTTCACAGTTTCTGGCTCTGTAGGAGGGAATGTTTTTTTAATTACTATAGAATAGTTTCAATAACTTCAGTAAATATTCTCCTCATCTGCATCTAATTATCTTCGTAAAATTAATTTCTAATTAGTTTTAAATTTAAGTTCGTTTGACTTTTATTTGTTTTATTTGACTAATGTATTAAACAAACAAACAAACAAACAAACAAACATTTCAATTTAATCAAAAAACATTTAAAAAAAACATTTAAAAAAAAACATAAAAAAAAAAAAACATTAAAAAAAAACCTCTTCAAACCATCCACAAGAACATAACATTCAAAGAGATCACAGAGATCACATTTTCCACCAATTTTACATTTAATCCATTTGGCAGATGCCCATACAACTGACCAGTTATGAGGTTAGAGGCCTTGCTTAGGGGCCCATGAGTGACACCTTGTGGCTGGGATTTGAACTCATGATCTGTAAATCCAAAGTCCAGTGCTTTAACCACTGTTCTTGTCCCTTTCTTCTCTTCAAATCTACCTGATTCATTGATATGCTTTACCTCTGGATGGAGTTCTCTTTCATTGGGGAGACACTGTGCAGCTGGAGATGTTCCACATCAACAGCCTAAAGCTCCATAAAGTTACTGAGCAACTCATGAACTTTGAGGATGGATTTGGACTGGAATTAATATCAACAGTCTGCTGCAATCTGCTCTGGACTATCGTTTCTATTTAATCGACTTTCACTCCACACCTTAACAATAATGGAACTGTAATGAATGGACTTCAGTGTTCAGGATAAGGATGGGTTCCCTCTTTGAGTCTGGTTCCTCTCAAGGTTTCTCTGTATCTCTGAAAAAGCTGCTTTGAGATAATGAGATTATGTTCTGCATATGCGGTGTATATATACAGTATTCATCTGCTTTGCATTAAATCCACTACAGTGTGCATTTTATCTGGGAGAAGCTTCCAAACTGAAAGTCCCAGAAATCAGCAGAACCCAGAAAGATGTTGGGAAAAAAACAAAAACCTGTTCAGGTTCTCCTCCACGAGTGATCACAGGCCTGGTTTTTTTTCTGCTGTGTGGGATTTCAGCTTCGCCCATAAACGCGCAATCGCTCGTCGTGGTCCGAGGGAGGCTGTTGCCACGGAAACCGCCACACCGTCGATACACAGGCGAGAGAACGCTCCATTCTGCAGCCCGAGAAACGTCTCCTACATCAATCTCCCTCAATAGGTCTGGTGTCAAGCTATCTGACCCACAATGCACTCTTGACCTCACGTCCTACTGCGCCTTTTTATTAGACTCATTGTTAGTTTTGTTTTCCCAAAACCGACGCTTGGATGAAGAATTTCCAGATCGGAATCAACATTTACACGCACAATAATCTGACAAACGAGGTTCAGTATGATTTTAGAAGGAACGAGTGAAGCTCTAGATCGCATTTTCTTCTTACTCCAGTCTAAAACACAGAACTGATTTATTCTAATGAACATACCTGTACGATAATAAATCAGTACTTTGATATGGCATCCATCTAATCCGCAGTGTCAGCAGATTGGACTGGTCACTGAGAAACTGGATTGGAATTCATGGTGGGTCAACGTTCTCGGATTTAAAGGATGTACCACTTTTCCAGCGGCGTACTGTAACGTAATGTTAACGAAGAATCTGGTGTGGAAATGGTGGTGGTGTTGGTGCAACTGTTGGAGGTGAAGTGTGAGGAATAGCTTAGTGTGTTAAAGAATTGGCTTGAGCACTAAGGGTTAAGGGCCTTGCTTAAGGGCCCTAAGAATGGCAGCTTGGAAATACCGAGGCAGACCGTCCCCCCCTTCCACTGAGCTCCTGATGATGCGTCACTCATAAACGATTCGTTGGTTTTGAACGAGTCTTTAAGGAATGAGTCATATCAAAGAATGATTCATTTATTTTGTCCTCCATGCACTTTTTTTTTCTTTTGTCATGTGACCTAAATAGATGCTACGGAATGCGACAGATCATAAATTTTGGTCCGAATCTTGACATTCTTGTTATGTGTCACGTGACAAGTATCTTTTGTCCTTATCTGCCTCGTCATATTTTCCATATTGGAACTGTAGTGAAAGTTGGTGTATGTGGACATATTGGGAATCTGATTATTAAAAATGTAACATTTTTATTTTATTTCGAATCAAAAGAACTACAAGAGCCGAATGACTCAAAAAAGATTAGTTAAATTGTGATGAACGAGATTTAAAGAATCGAGAGTCATTAAATTGATCCGATCTTCATATCACTATGAGCTTCCACCTTGAGATTTCCCTTCACCATCAACCTGTAAGATCCTGAAGAAAGTTCAGCAAATGCTGAAAGGTAAATTCTCACAAACTTTCAATCAGATGTTTTGCCCCCACGTGCTCTACATCCATGAGATGAGTGTAATCGTGCTGATAGCGGTATAAGTGTGAACGTTCAGGATTTGGAACCTGATCTGTTTGAGACTAAAGCGCTGCCGCATCGCTCCCTTCTGGTTTCACTGACACTCTCAGCACAGCATTGTGAGAATTGTGGGAACCTGTTAGATAAAAACTTGAAACTTTGAACCTATTACCAAAATAACTCTGGGATGAAGACCGCAGGATAATAACGGAGATGATTCAGAATAACGAGTGGAATTTTATTGTATGTAACGAAAGCCAGGCTGTGACTTTGATTCGCTTCACATTACCGTCTTCTAGAAAATGAATGTTCAGAAAATAAATGCTCAGATGAACATCACGTTCTAATACATAAATCATGTTTAATATCTGAAAAATTGACGTTTAATCACACGTTAGCCCTAATAGCTTTCACTAAATCCACATATTCATTAATGAAACGTGACTAACGCGTCGAAAGCCGATGATTCATTTGACATTAGCGCTAATATCTGAGATGCGTTCTGATGAATAAAAGCATGTCTGACGTCCCGGAATCGGATTTGAATCCTGAGAAAAGACATCATTTGAACATCATTCAAAAAAAATAAAGAAAATACAGATTGTAATAAATAATATATAGATATTTTTTGCTACATCACGAAGTACACGAGCAGTTTCTCCGTTCATGGCTGCATGATCCACGTGTGCTGGATCTAATAGTGTTGTCATGGAAACGCCTGGATGCTGGGCCTCTCAGGGGCTTTAATTGTTTTATTGTGAGAAGCTCTCGCGCTCTGAATTCCTTAAGCGAGAGCGAGCGCTTGAATGAAAAGAACGCCCTGTTAGCGATGTGAAGGAATTTCATCAGTGCAAATGAGTGCAGGATGTACACACTCACAAACACACACACACACCTCAGCAACTAACGCATGCGTACCTCTGATTTCCCTGATATCTTCTAAGCTTAATTAGTCATCTAATTGGTTATTATACACACTAAAAGGCCAAACGTTTGTAGACACCTGACCATAAGATTGGTATGTGCTTCTTGTTTTGAACGTCCCATTCCACATTTAGTCCCCGTTTTCTCTTAAAATAATCTCCTCTGTTCTGAGAAGATGTTCCACTAGAATCTTTGGAGATTTATTCAGTTAGATAGATGTTGGTAAATTCAGGTACTGATTGATGTAGGTGAGGTGAGCAGGCCTGTGGTGCGGTCAGTTCACTTAAAAAGTGTTCAATAGGGTCTAAAGCAGAAGATCTTCCACATACAATTAAGAGGTATTGTCGCTCTGGAACAGGTCTCCTAGTTCAATTAACAGCAAAATATTTGGGAACAGTTTGGGGGTTAAAACAACTAGGATGGGAAAACCGGGTGTCCCAATACTTTTGAGCATACAGAGTATGTATTTGTGAAAAGAAAAAAAAAAGGAATATTTTCAGAAGCCCTCTGACGGAAAGAATCATATGTGTATTGAAACTATAGATCAAAACTATTGACATTTTAATGGCTGGATCAGAAGAACATCAAGAGGTAGGAAACACAAGAACATCTCACACACACACACACACACACACACAACACGTCAAGCATGGAGTTGAAGTCAGGATAGACAACTCATTATGTGTATATGTGTTTTGCCTCCTACTGTAATTTCTCTGTAAATACAGTTACATTTTCTTAATTGTTCTTCTGAAGCAGAACCACAGAAGAAACTCAGTCCTGTACTGATTCCTGGATTCGGCTGATTTAGTAATCCATGTCAGAAAGCTTGAGGCGATCGTTCAGAGTCCCTGATTATATATGAACCCTTGATCAGACGTGAAAAGATTACAGGCCACCTGCTAGCACTAATTACCATGATTATGTGATTTTTGGACGTGTGTGTGTGTGTGTGTGTGTGTGTGTGTGTGTGTGTAAGAGTCTGAGCAAAAGGCTAATATGTAAATGATTCATTACTGGAATCCCAGCCACATTTCCCTCATCGTTTAAACGACACACTCGTCTAATCAAGCCGCGTTAATCACCAGTGCGAGACTACGCTCGAGCTCGATGAAGCTGATATGGAAATGTGGACTTGAGAAGCAGCATGTTTCCATGAAGCTGTAGATGATTAATATGTCATTAATGCTACGATATTAAAAGGTAGCTATATTTGAGCACAGAATGAATAAACGATAGCACCGTATAAAAACGATAATAAATCATTTACTTTATAATTTATTTTTTTCAGAAATAATTACACTTATATTGATTTATTCTTATTCAGACAAATGATAAAACAGGAAGTCATGCGCATTTAAAAATATTATTAATAATAATCTAAAATCAGCTATTAATTCATATTTTGGTTTATATTTTAGTAATTTTGTAATTGTTTAATTACACTCAGTGTGAAAACTTTATAGTTAATTCAAAACCCAACAGATTTTCTATGGAATTTGATGAAAGTTCTGGGAATGAACACTGACTTGATTACAAATCTTGTCTCCTGATGTTTGTTGGGAAAATAAATAAATGCACTGTGGAAGGTAAACCTGAAAAACCTTGCAGCTGGATTTAGACTGTATATAATATACACCCTTTGCTACAAGTGCAACAGTTTTACACTCAAGCATCCATCAGTGAACACCTAACAGATGTTTGTAGAAAACTGATCATAAGATCTTTTTGAATGTTACATTCCACATTTAGTCTCCATTTGCACTATTTATCATTTCCACTCTTCTGAGATGATGTTCCACAAGATGTTTTAGAGATTCATTCAGCTACAAGGGTGTTAGTAAAGTCAGGTCCTGATGAGAAGTTGAGGAGGTCTGGGGTGCATTCAGCGTTTACATACATTGTTCAATAGGATCTAGAGCTCTTATAGCAGGAGATCTTCCACTCCAACCCATGTGAAACAGATCTTCATGGAGCTGGCTTTGTGCTCAGGAGTATCATCATGCTGGAACAGGTTTGGGTCTCCTACAGGAAATTTAGATCATATATAATTGTGTGCTGAAAAGTTTGTGGGAACCCTTCAGAGAAAAACCACATATAACTGAAGACATATAAAAAGTCATGTTCCAATGCTTGAGAATGAGTTCCCTGATGAGTCTGATTGTTCTTAAGGTTTCTTCTTCATATGATCTTAAATGTGAATAGGAACTTCATGATGATGATGATTAATTTCAGGTCACTCCTAAAAGACAGAAATGGTGGAGTGCTGAAGTCGAGACTGACGGATATACAAAACTCTCCAAATTTCTGCACTCACACTGGACCAGACACAGGAGATGCTGAGATGAGAAGGATTTCGCTGATAGCAGTGCAGTCTGGGCGAGTCAGGAAGCACCATGACACTCCTGTAATTCTGAGAAAGTTAACAGTGTGGAACAATCCACTGTCAGATCACACCTGCTACACCTGAGCGAGAGAGAGAGGGGGGGTTTCTCCTGACGTACGTAAAACCGAGAATAAAACACTTAAAAGTAAAAGTCACATTAAAAGACCTTAAAATACGTTTTAAAAGCTCAAACGGTGACTGTAATCTGGAGCAGTGAATAAAAGCATGTGAACAGAACGGACAGTCCTGAAAAACATCAGAGTTTAAAATAGAAATAAAAGAGTTCACAGAAATAATGCAGTGTAAAATCCTCCACTGGAGATCGGCAGCTTTTTTTGGTGGTTTGCACTGTACAGTGTCTCCACTCTGGTTTAATATCATTATTAAAACCATAACCATTTCTCCACTGGGGGTCCACCCTCACACTCAGTTTCCTCTTGTTTAAAACCAGAGGTGGGAAGTAATGAAGTACTTAAGTAGATTTTTCTGGTATCAGTATTTTACGTTTAACTTTTACTCATTGAAGTTCTACACAACACTAAAGCTGGTGTTGGATCTGTGATGATCGCAGATGTTGAGCTATGTTCTGAGTTGCTCAGTAGCTCCTGGTTTCATAATCCTAAATGACTGCATAAGACTGCAAGGACATTCCTCATAATCACCCACTCCAGTGCTCATGTTAGTTCCCTTTCAGGAACTTGAGCTGCGTCGAAACGCGTTCCCAAAGCGTTCCCAAACCTAGAGGCGTTCCACATGCTTCCTGTCTAGAGTGTCTTCTCTCCACTGCACTGGTGGGAGCGTACACACAGAATAAAGATTGAACCTCAATCTTATAAAAAACGTTCACTTTTAAAAGCCTCCCGCTTAAACTTTCTTCCGCTGTGTAAGTAACAGGAATACAATTGAGTAAAAAGCAAGGCAACACACACACACACACACACACACACACACACATGTGCACAGGTACACTAGAACACACACTTACTAACACACGCTCAAAACACCGAAATTATTCTGAGATATTTCAATAAAACAGCAAAAGAATTGGCAACATGGCAACCGCTCTCATGCTCTACACACCGCACTCTCAGAGAGAGAGAGACAGAGACAGAGAGAGAGACAGAGAGACAGAGAAACAGAGAGAGAGATGGAGACGGAGAGAGACAGAGAGAGAGAGAGAGAGAGAGAGAGACAGAGACACAGAGAGAGAGAGAGAGAGACAGAGAGACAGAGACAGAGACAGAGAGAGAGAAACAGAGACAGAGAGAGAGAGAGAGACACAGAGAGAGAGAGAGAGAGAGACAGAGAAACAGAGAGAGATAGAGACGGAGAGAGAGAGAGAGAGAGAGAGAGAGAGAAACAGAGACAGAGAGAGAGAGAGAGACACAGAGAGAGAGAGCGAGAGAGACAGAGAGAGAGAGAGAGAGAGAGAGAGACAGAGAGAGAGACTGAGAGGTTCAGAGAGAGACAGAGAGAGTCAGAGAGAGAGAGAGAGACAGAGAGAGAGACTGAGAGCTACAGAGAGAGAGACAGAGAGACAGAGAGAGAGAGAGAGAGAGAGAGAGAGAGAGAAGGAAACCAGTATCCTATTGAAGTGATCCTGTGATTATTAGCCACTCGAACCTCCTTTGATCATCTGCTAACTGCACATCAACAAGACAATTAAAAGCCGTGCTCTGACATGGTTACCATAGACACAGACGTGTGCATGTGACTCGCATGTGACTCGTTGCTGCTCCATACTATTGAAATATACATTATATTCATTATATTCTCATCTTCCTCCTGGTTATCCTCATTATCATTGTTAGGAATCAGAAGGCATGTTGAAATGGAATCATCATCCTCGTCATCTTCATGTTCCACATGTTCTGAGATGTGTCTCACTGTGCATGTGGCGTTAACGTGACTCAGATCTTTACGAGACTCGTTTTCCATTCCTTCACATATAAAACCTGGCCGAGGAGTTTCACCGTTTCATTTTAAGTCGTTTGACAGAAATATTTAAAGCTCATAACATGAAAAATGGGATTCTGTGTATAAATATTTACACGACTGAACAAAGAGAAAGCCATCGAACACTTAAATTACAGGTCTGTGTGTCAATACACACTCTAACTGACAATACAGCTGATGTGGGGACCTGAGATTATCTTCTGCCCTTGTAGCTCATCTTCCTGATTAATGTATTTTATCAATGTTTAATGTTTGATGATGTTTTTCTGCTTGCTACGTTTGTACAGAGTGATTACTCGAGGTAGCATATCCTTTCTTGTCAGTTTGAAATGGTCTGGCCCTTTTCCTCTGAACTTATTAATCATCAAAGGTGTAGAAATGTTTTGTAAATTTTAGATCGCTTGATCTAGGAGACCCAAACCATTGTTCTTGTGCACAAAGCCAGCTCCATGATGATGTGCTTTACATGGGATAAAAGTGAGTGAAAGATCTCCTGCTATAGAACTTAATCAACAATGAACACCTTTGGGATGAATGTGAACTCTGACTGCACTCCAGGCCTCCTCACCTTCTCATCTACACATTTACATTTACATTTACATTTGCGGCATTTAGCAGACGCCCTTATCCAGAGCGACGTACAAACGTGCTTTAAATCTCTAGTAGTAAATAAATCTACACTGGTACGCAAGAATACAAACTCAATATAAATATAACTTGAATTCTACAAACTTGGAAAGTGCTAATTTAGGTATTTCAGGAAGAGGTAGGTCTTCAGTCGTCGCCTGAAGATAATCAGGGACTCTGCTGTACGGACATCTAGGGGAAGTTCATTCCACCACCTCGGTGCCAGAACAGAGAAGAGCCTTGAATTGTACTTACCTCTCATTCTGAGAGAAGGTGGTACCAGTCGAGCAGTGCTGGAGGATCTCAGACCAGTACCAGTACCTGACTTTACTAACACACTTTTAGCTGAATAAATCTCCACAAAATCTCATGGAACATCTTCCCAGAGGAATGGGGCTAATTGCAACAGCAAATGGGGAACTAAATGTTTAATGGGATGTTTAAAAAGAAGCACATACTAATCTCATGACTACCCAGGAACCACTGTAGAATTGTTCACAGAACCTTAATGAGTTCCCCAACCTGAGGAGCTGTAGGGTTATATGTTCTTCATGCAGAACCCTACCTTCATGTATCTTGAAAATCCATTTCAAAATCTTGAGGCAGAGAATAACTGAGAAAACACCACTGTGAGACAATTTCCCAGAAACAGACATCTGGTTGCCAGATTAAAACATTTTACCCACTTGTACAGCAAATTCCTCTTCTGATTATTTGGCATTATTATTATTATTATTTATTTATTTTTTTACACCAGGCTGAATGTGTTTGTGTGTGTTTGCATCTAGTAGGTTTTTATTGTCATTTTAACCATTTACAGTGCAGTCCACAGTGACAACGTTTCCCCAGAAACATGGTGCTCCAGCAAACAACAAAGTTAAAAAAAGGAACACAGAAGTACAAATAACTCGAACAAGAGACAACAAGAGACAAAGATAAACAGTAATAAAGTATCGCCGACCAGTACAGTAGCAAGTAGGATTGTCCATATACAGTATAAAAGTTGTGTGTAAAAAAGGTTGTGCAAAAACACAGAACAGACATTTGTGCAAAAGGTTTTTGTCTCTGTTGATTGTGTGTGTGTGTGTGTGTGTGTGTGTGTGTATCAGTGCAGTTCCTTCATGTTGAGGAGTCTGATGGCTTGTGGGAAAAAACTGTTACACAGTCTGGATGTGAGGCTTGAATGCTTCTGTACCTCTTTCCAGATGGCAGGAGAGAGTAGAGTGTGTGTGTGTGTGTGTGTGTGTGTGTGTGTGTGTGTGTGTGTGTGTGTGTGTGTGAGATTATTCACAATGCTTGTGGCTTTACGGATGCAGCATGTGGTGTAAATGTCTATGACGGAATGAAGAGAGACCCCAATGATCTTCTCAGCCGTCCTCACTATCCACTGTAGGGTCTTGTGATCCGAGACGTTGCAGTTCCCAGATCAGGCAGTGATGCATCTGCTCAGGATGCTTATGATGGTCCCTCTGTAGAAGGTTGTGAGGATGTGTGGTGGAAGCTGTGCCTTCCTCAGCGTTCTCAGAAAGTAGAGACGCTGCTGTGTGTGTGTGTGTGTGTGTGTGTGTGTGTGTGTGTGTGTGTGTGTGTGTGCGTGCACGTGTGGGTGTGGGTGGTTGTGTTCATGTGTAAGCTGTAGAGAAGCAATAGAAAGAAAGAACACATGAGGAAGCCAAAGTGCTCCAGAGGGACCGGAGCTTGAAGGTTTCAGTGCCACAGTACGTGGAGTGGGTTACCATGGCAACACCGCATCCAAAGCATGTTGTGTTGTTTTTGTTTCTTCTCTAATCAGTAGTGATTAGAGTTCAGTTATAAGGGTTGTGTTGAATGATTGACCTTTGGTAAGTCTTCATCAGGTTTTATCTCACAGCGTTTGATGTTCACATCATGAGTGAAGCAGATCAGTGGGAATTTTACTGGTCATCAGACGCCACTGTGTGGTCAGAGGCTCGTCCAGTAGACCAATAGCAAGATGGTATAATGAATATAAAATGCAATTATAAATACAAGTATATATATATATATATATATATATATATATATATATATATATATATATATATATATATATATATATATATATATATATATAATGGGAGAAAGAAAGCTTTCTGATCCCCTGCTGATTCTGTGGGTTTACCCCCTTTACAAAGAAATAAACAGTCTAGAAAATAAACAATAAATTTGATCCAATATAAATACATTTATGTTCATTAATTAATTTTTTTGTAAGAGGCAAACTTACAAAATCAGCAGGGGATCAAATAATTGTTTCCCCCATTAAATTATTGTTATTATTTTATTCATTTTTTATTACATATTTTTTTTTAAATAATTAAATAAGAATATGTATAAGTAAATTCAAGAATTAGAATAATTAAATAAGAATAAAATAATAATAATAATAATAATAATAATAATAATAATAATAATAATAATAATAATTATTATTATTATTATAAATATACATCATGTAAGAACAACACAAAAATATGCTAGAATAAAAAAAAGCAAAACACAATATAACGTTTATAATATTATTCATATATCAATTTAACATTTATAATATAAACATATCTAATTATTTAAATAAATGATGATAAAGGCGATAGTTGGTTCGAAAGAGGCAGATGTTGAGGTGATGATCCGCTGTGGCGCCACCTAACGGGAGCAGCCGAAATAATAATAATAAAATCGATTTTTTGCAATAATTTATGTTTATTTGTTTGAATTTTTTTATACTCATTCTTTTATTATTTTATTCTTCAATGATTAATTAATCTTTTGATTAATTCATTTATTTATTAATTTCGAGGTTAAGTTTTGTTAAAATGAAAATCATTTCCAAACCGATGGCGCCATCTGGTGGAAAGATTAGTTGCACGTTTATAAACACATTTGAATTTTTATCAATTAGACTAAAAATATATATTCACCAAAAAAAATTAAAACATTGATTATTTACTTCCTTAAAGAATGACTAACAGTATCTTGTTATTTCTCTTATTCATCCACTGATCATCAGTAAGTGCTTCATCCTGGTCCTGATGTTGGTAGATTTACTTTGAAGCAGTTTAACATCAACCTCAATCAAGACTTTATTCATCCCACAACACACTGTGGTTAGAGAGTAGGTGCTATTGCATACATTAGCTTAGCATTTTTTTTGTTAGCTTAGCTTATAGTAGTCAACAAGGTTTTGTAGTTGACCATAAATACAGCCAGAACTTTGTCACATGTACATTAAAGCACAGTGAAAATCTTTTATTGGAATCTCCTACATTTTGGTGAAGTTGTATCACGGTACAGCAGCCCTGAACACAGCATGTGAAGGAGTCAACAGTGGCAGCTTTAGGATGAGAACCCTGGACCTTCTGATGAATATTTCAGAGCTTTAACAAATAAATGACCATTTATATTTGTTAGATGCTCTTAGCCAGAGCAGCTTACAATGATCTCATTTGTACAAGTGAGTAGTTGAAGGTTAAGAACCTTGCTCAAGGGCCCAGCAGTGGCAGCTTAGTGGGGTTGTCCGTCATCTTAACCACTGAGCCATTGCCTTCCCACATCCGCCAACCTTGTTAGACCATTATCCCTAATCGTTGTTGGTGTACAGAGACCTGTGTCTTCCCTGCCTTTATTCGAGGTGGTATCAAAAAGCTTAGAGACTAGTTTTAAAGCAGACCAACAGATGGCAGCACAAGGCTGCATGCACAGTCACAGGGAGCACCGACCTTCATATATCAGTGTGTCAAAAAACATCATGCCGTGTACATCTGGAGCTGTTCAGCTGTTGCTACTTTGACCTAATGAGTCACTACGTCTGCTATTCTGACCACATACACACCCTGTCACCGAGCTTCTCCTCACACACGAATTTCTCACCGGAAACCACACCTTACTGGCCAGATTTGGCTCCTGTGAACTTCTCCGTCTTCCAGGAGATGATGAAAGGAAGACTTCAGGACACTTTTCAGCAGTGGCAGGAACACTGGAAGCTGTATTGCTGTGCAAGGGGACTGTTTGTGAAACATTGATAAATAAAATACTTTCTTGTAATCAAAATCTCAACATTTTTGACACCACCTTGTATCACTCATCTTTTTGTGTATTGGACATTACAGAGTAATAAACATACACCTAATTAACATTGTTTATTAAATTAACATTGTTTCTTGCCGCCTTTGGGAACAACGTTCATGTGAACGTTTTAATCAGGAATGAACATTTTCAAGTATTATTGTCTCCATGATGTAACTTTTAGATTTTTATTCAGATATGTAATCCAAAATGTCATGTGACCCAGTTTTACACACGATTCAAAAACGACCAAGGCACGTGATCACAATCTCTTTTATTGTAAAGGTGGCATATTCCAAAATATTCCCAGTATTTCTTCTTGTTTTTCCACGTCAAGGAATAAATATGGCAACGAACGACTAGAAAAGATCGACACGACACTTTGGTAGGAATTCTGGACGCATTTATGAAAGCAGAAACAGTGATGTAAACGCATGAGATGCGAACGAAGCGAAGAACATGGTGTCTGATTGTAGAGCCGGCTTTAGAACGTCACAAGCGTGTTGAAAATGAACATTCCTAAAAACTGTATTCGGTTTAGAAAATTCCTGTGCTTTCTTTTATAGAGGAGACACATGAGAGAAAAATGCTACTGTTTAATCACTCGATTGGCCTTTACTGGTTTATAAGAACATCAGGTATAATACAACTAACTAAATATTAAACATGCTTCTCGGAGAAGGAAGAAAAAAAAAGAGCTAATGAGCTTAAACACCGGGAAGCTACAGATGTTTCAGATTTCTGATGTGGATAGAAACATGTAATCTTGACCTTATTATGCTCCCACTGTATCACTATACATTAAAATGTGGTGTATTAATAATAATTATGGTTAATTATTCCAGGTTTTAGGGTGTACAGGGTAAGAACAATATTTCTGGCAATAAATCTTCCTGTCTTTGGTTGGTTTTGTGCCATTAGAAAACTGAACGCAACAATACATCTACGTTTTGGAGACATTTTCTTTAATTAGCCAGTAAACCAGATTTCAATCCATACGCCAGACATTGAATTGTAACCTCTGAACTTTTAAACGTTAGTTAGCAATGAAGCTCCAAGACTGTAATTAAGTAGAACATTGTCCACAATGTTACGAAAGTCCGAAGAGGCCACTTGCATTATATGATTTTTTTTCTTTGTTTTCTCGTGAACTCACTGTAAAAACCTGTTTGCTCACGATGTAAATGTCGCAATAAAATCTTGCACCTTGTGAATGTATGTGATGTATATCATGGAGTACGCATTGGTGTCTGAGATATCAAAGTTGCTAATTTCCCGCAGCAAATATGGTCTTTGTCTCTAGTTTCAGTCTCTGATCAAAGTAAAAGTGAATGTGATCATTCATGATGCTGCTTCTAGAACATACACAGTAATACAAAGAAAAATGTTGTGATCATGAGAAAACAGGAAAAATATTATAATGCATGGCCATTAAGGAGTTCTGTACCATGTGATATTTCAGTCTGGAACACGAACCCCAGACTCTATAATATAGAATATAGTATAGATAATGAATTGGGTTAATAATGCATTTAACTGGAATAAATAAATAAAAATTGCTTGATATTGTTGTCTGGCAATTTCGAGTGCAAAAGTTAAAAGTTGCCAATGAATTATTTTAGGAAAGGATTTTATTTTTTACATTTCAGAGCATCGATCAGAATATTAAAGCTAATACAGCAATGAAGTGAAAGCGATGTGTCCTAATGGGTGTGCAAACGTTTGCACTAATTCGTCTGATGCTTTTATTTATTACGTTTATTAAAATAAAGACGGGATCATTGAGAAGGAAATGAAATTTTTCGCTGACTGGAAAAAAAACGTACCACGGTGTAAACTGTGCAAACTGAATGATTAAATGTGAACTTAAGGAATTGTAATCAGCCACTTTCAGATAGAAATGTACTACAAATTGAATAGAACTTTAACATCAACTCTAAACATTTCTCTGTGTTTCTTTTATATGACAAATTACCACTAAACTACTTCCTAGTAAAAAAACTAAACCAAAAAAAAAAAAAAAAAACAAAGTAGTAAAAAAATTAGCAAACTGCTGCCATCCGCAAACAGGGACAGCTGGACTGTAGAAACCGAGCCGTGACCGACACCTCATCCGCCCTTCTCCCACCGCCGTCATCATCATCATCTTCGACTTCATCCTCATCGCATCGAGTCCCTTTCCCACAATTCCCTGCAGCACTTAGCAGGGATGGACGTTGCAGGCGCGGATCTCTTTTCTGTCCTTGCAGCTGGTTAACTGTGTGCTCTTAAATCTCTTCTTGGCTGTCATGAGCCGTTCTTGGATCCCTCCACCACAGAATTTGGTACAGTCGCTCCATCCAGACCATGACTTCATTTTGCATCCTGGAGAAAAACGGTTACATGTAGGAAAACATTTACACTAAAACCATTTACATTTACACCATTTGACAGATGCTTTTATTCAGAGTGACCTACAACTACCTTGTTACAAATAGGGTTGAGGGCCAAGCTTGGTGTTGGCTTTAAAATCTAATGTCTTACCCTCATCTGAGAACATGAACTAATGTTTTATTGACCATCCTCAACAATAAATGCATGAACTATAACAGATGATAAAAAAAAATGACAATTGGCCAATTCCTGTAGTATATGGAGAAATAAAGCACTTTTGGATCTCTGGATAGAAGATAGTTCTTCTTCTTCATGTTGCATTACATTAAACTTTCATCCCATTAATTACATTTATGGCATTTTTGGCAGATGCCCTTATCCAGAGCAACGTACATTTATTTAATGTACACAACACAAAAATAGTAGAGGGTTAGGGGCCTAGTTTAAGAGCCCAGCAGTGGCAGCTTGGCAGTGTTTGGATTTCGAGATGTTTATTTCAACTCATCTCAGAAATCCATCTGGCCAGCAGTTCGCGAGTAATCAGTGCACTCCTTCAGTCCGGCGATGCAAATAAAAAGTCGAAAGACAACAGCCTTAGCAGAAAGAGACACACCAAGCAAAGGAGAGCGGAAGTGTCTCCGAAAGAAAGAAGTGCTGGTCCACAAGGGAGCTCGGGCAGATCCGTGAAAGGTGTCCAGAACCACGAGAGTGTGGGTGAGCCCTGGCGCTGTCCTTTTCAGCACTCACGCCAGGGCTCACCCACACTGCGAAAGTGAATAAAAAACGCTCTGCTTGCTGAATTATTGCCTGTCTGTCTTTCTTCCAGAGTGGAACCAGTGAGGTCTGTAACATGAAGCATCATAATTCCTGAGCTACCACTTCATAAATTAGTAATAATTGTTAAAGTTATTAAAGTTTGACCTTTCATAGAACTTCAAAAGAGAATTATGGGATTGCATGCTATGGTGATGCTGTATAAAGACCCTGAAATTAGACTCTGTACAGATGATAGATTCACCTCATAATGCTGATCATTTAATAAACGGGTTAATGGTCATCAGTGTCCCTCACCTGCAAGCTCGTCAGTCCACTCCTCTCTTCCCTGGTTGTTCTTTCGTTTCTTTCTTTCCTCTTTGCGCTTCTTTCTCTCATCGCTATTGATGCTGCCTTGATTACACTTCCTGATCTTGCACTTCTTCCTCTGGACAATCTCAGGGCAGGATTCACCCCCAAACTGAGGCTCCAGCTTTATCATCCGTGTCCGGATCATGTGACCCTTCCCACATGACTTATTGCACTCAGACCACTCAGACCACTCGGACATCAAGCAGTCCGATGCTGCAGAGAAGGAAAAAGATGAAATGAGTACACTTGTTCTTTTTGGGGAGTATAACGTTGGTAACAGTTATGAATAATAATCTGATAATTGCCCTCAGATGGTGGCTGGACATGTTAGGAAAGATATAGTGCTTCATATTATGTTGCTGGTTGCGGTCAAGCACAACTCAATAATTTGGAGGTAAACAGAAAGAATCGCTTGTGGAATATGGCACTTGCCCAAGGGAAGGGACATTAGGGGCTAAAAAAGGATCGGGTTAAACTCATTACTGCAGCGCTTCCATGGCAAATAGTGGCTCAGAGGCTGTTCAAAAGAGGGATTACAGAGAGTTTAATGGCATGCAGTTTATAGGCCACTTTGAAGTGAATCCAAGTTTGAGGTGGTATAATGTGGAACCATGGATGCATGTGACCTAGGGGTGCTGCATCCACCACACACGAAGCCCCTAAAAGCTATTCATTTATTCATCTTAGGTAACTGCTTTCTTCTGGTCAGGGTAGTGGAAAATCCAGAGCCTGATTTAGAAGCACTTGGTATGAGGTGGAAATGCGATGTTAACATGCCACAGTTCACAATGTACACATAAAGTAAATAAAGAAAGGAAATATTATGTGGCCCTCACAGAAAAAAGTTTGGGGACCCCTGTGCTAGTTTTTAAATCCCCCTCAGTACATTGCGGTGCCTGTAGTAAGTTCACTATATGGTGTTATAATTGTGTTTAGTGTGTGTGTGTGTGTGTGTGTGTGTGTGTGTGTGTGTGTGTGTGTGTGTGTGTGTGTGTGTGTGTGAGTGTGTCGCTCACGGCACTCCGGCAGCATGCATTTCTCCACTTGTTCCAGCTCTTCACTGCACTCTCCCAGTTCCACCGGGGATTTGAGTACGCGCTGCCGAGTGCGAATTCCTTTGCCGCATGTCACACTGCAGTCACTCCAATCAGACCACGGAGACAACAAGCACGGGATGGTATCTGTCAAAACAACACATCTTCAGCGCAGGAACAGAACTAAAACACCCTGTCAAAACAAGACTTCCTGTCTCTCTTGGTTTATACTCTTCTGGACAGGAACTATGAACTATGACCGAGCAGAAAGGCAGTTTGTCACTTTCTATTCGGGTGTATACAGTTAACTGTTTTAAAAAATTGCTTGTGTTTAGGTCCATACTTATACCATTTTCATCGTCTTTAATGTAATATTTGGAATTGTACTAAAAAATTGCTCCATATTGATGAAAGTAGTTTAGCAGTTTTTTTTTTCTTTTATTCTGTATGTATTTTTCAATCCATACCTACAGACATTGAGTTATGTTGCCATCATCATCATCATCATTATTATTAATTTCAATAAGAAATTAATTTTAAATCCTCTCTCTGTCCCACCCTAAAGGCAACAGTACACCTCAGACTCTATATTAAATGCTATTAAGAATAATCTATAATTAATGCAAGTTTTTACTTACGGCACTCAGGCATCATGCACTTCTCCACCTCCACCACCTCTGCCCCACAAATTGATCCATCAGAAGGAGGCATTTTGACCATCCGCTCTCTGCGCTTCATACCCAGTCCACATGTGGCACTGCAGGTGTCCCATTCACCCCATTCAGTTACCAGACAACTGCTGGGAGCTACACAAAAAAACATGCATAAACAGTTTTATTTAAGGTCTACAGATCAGCATATTTTTACTTTGTCTTCCATCTGCTTGTTTTTTGTTTGTCTTGTTTCTGCCCCTGTCCTGTCACTGGTTTGTTATCCTGATGTGTGCACCTGTTCTGTGTTTAGGCTTTTGTTGTGTAAGGTAACTGTAGGGATAATTAAAGATGTGTTTAACTCACAGCAGTCCTGGTTGACGGTGCACAGCTCGGTCTCCTCGGTGGGAAGAGTGCAGGAAAAACCGTCCTCTGGAAACTGCTTTACATAACGTTCCCTTGAGCGAATTCCTGCTCCACACGACACACTGCATGGAGACCAAGTGATCCACTCTGACATCATACACGTCGATGCATCTGTTACAGAGAGAAAAACTTATATATTTATATAAAACAATTAAATTAAACATATCAATATACAATATACATACGATATAGATATAAAGAATTTAAATACAAATATAAATATCCTAATAAATAAATAAAGATATACAAATTGCCACAATAAAAATTTGAACTATTATATTTTATAATAATTATTCATATTCTTATAATAACAATAATAATAATAATAATAATAATAATAATAATACTATATTTTATAAAATATTAAATGCAGACATACAATAAAAAAGTTTTTACTCAACACAACACAACACTGGAACTAAAACTCACTCAAAGTGACGAAGGTAGCATAACACACACACACACACACACACACACACACACACACACACACACACACACATAAAGAATCACATATGGCAGGAAAAGTCGGATGTCCGAAAACATTTGGTTCATGTTGTGTAAAAAAAAAAAGTTCCTGAAAATAAAGTGTGTGTGTGTGTGTGTGTGTGTGTGTGTGTGTGTGTGTGTGTGTGTGTGTGTGTGTTATGCTACCTTCGTCACTGCAGCCAGGACCCATACACGGCTCGAAGTCCTGTGTGTGTGGACAGGGGACACTCAGGTCCAGCTGGGCCTTCAGCATCCTCTGTCTCATCCGCTTTCCTTTCTCACAGGTGGAGGAGCTGCAGGCTGACCACGGAGACCAGTTGGAGTAAATACACGTCTCCGGAGTGTCGTCTGGACAAGTAAAGAACAGACAGAATCATGTTCCTGGGTATTTCAAACACCAATATTAAAAAAATCATTTAACACAGTTACGTTCTGGAATGTGATTGGTGCATGAAAATAAATTTTTGAATACATTATCGTTTCTATAGTAACAGCGCGTACAATAATTTGTAGAATTTATATATATATATATATATATATATATATATATATATATATATATATATATATATATATATATGACAGAAATCTCCGGTGTTAAAGATAATGGAAACATTCCTAGTGAAGATAATGGAAACACAGACCTTCCTCTTTCTCCTCCTGAGCGATGTCTGCCACAATGTCATCAACGTTATCAGGGACGATGTTGCACTGCTCACCCTAAACACAAATCCGGAAAACAAATCAAGTAAATGAGAGCTCAACAAGAGAGAACACTTAAAGAACACTGCACTACTGAAGGTTTATGTGCTTATTGAACTTCGCATTCCACAATTAGTCTCCATATGCTGTTATAATAACCTCCATTCTTCTGGGAAGATGTTCCACAACATTTTGTAGAGATTTGTGAAGAATTATTCAGTCACAAGTGCGTTAGTAAAGTCAGATACTTATGTAGGAGAGATGAGGGGGTCTGGGGTACAGTCAACGTTTACATTAATCTCAAAGGTGTTCTATGCAGTGGGAGATTTATAGCAGGAGATCTTCCACTCCATCCCATGTAAAGCAGATCTTCATGGAGCTGGATTTGTGCACAGGGGCACCGTCATGTTGAAGCAAGTTTGGGTCTCCTTGTTCAAGTGAAGAGAAACTTTCATGCTACTGAATTCAAAGATGTCGGATCGTTTGTAATATAAACAAACCTTTATAGTGTAGCACAGATTCGTTCTCAGAAACTGTAAAAGAAAAAACACAATCTGAGAAATAACGAAAGAACTATAACAAGACAGACCTTGCGTGCGATCCTCTCCACCACCACCCTGGCCACTGGAGTTATAGCGCCACCTTCTGGGTCGTAAAACGGGCTTTGGGGATGATCCAGACTGGTAAGAGGACGAATCTTCTCCTGAGGAAGCGTCAGTTTGTTGGGAGACTGAACAAGAAAAGGACAGTAGGAATGTTAATATCAATAATTCAGTCATTAAATCTGTAGATAAAAAAAAATAGTGTCTGTGTATGTTGCATCCATTCGCTTTTTTATTAACAATTAAAGAAGAAAATGTGGAGTGTGATCTGAATTACACATTTGCACATACATTATATTGTATTTTTATAAATTTAAATTAGATTTATTTATATACAATGCTATTTGCACTTCTGGTTAGATGCTAACTGCATTTCACTGGCCCTGTACATAGTCTGCACAATGACACTCTAATCTAATCTAATCTAATCTAATCTATTCTAATCTAATCTACTGTTGTCGTTGATATTTTTTAAAAACCTCACAATGTGTTGCATGAAAATCTTAATACTAAATATGATTAATTTCCTAAAAGGCAATTAAAAAACTGAAATTTCCGATCTAACATCCAATTCTAACGTGCACATCAAAAGGAATGTCAATCAATGATCTTTTTTGTTTTTTTTTAGAAACACTGCACTCTTTATTATTAGTTAATATTTCTAATCCAGAGCACCAGCAGGTGGCAGAATCATCCTAAAATCGTTCCTAAAGCTCTGGCTGAACTCCAAATCATCAAATTCTATATACTATACTAGTGAAGAGAAGCGAGAGAGAGAGAGAGAGAGAGAGAGAGAGAGAGAGAGAGAGAGAGAGAGAAAGAGGCCTATATTGAGATTTTTTTGCTGTAGTTTACTGGACTTAAAGTAAATGATCTGGATGGTGTTGGATCAGAACCGAGTTCCTGTGATAAATCCAGCTCTGATCCAGATTCTCAGCACAGACACTGTAGTGTAATCAAATCAGTTCAGGTGTCACACAGGAGTTTCTCTCAGTCTAAACTAAATAACACACATCACAGTGTGATGGAGGGAAGTCATGGACAGAGACGCCGACCTCGTACGTGACCCCGCTGTCAGTCCCGGCGTCCCACGGGATCATGTCCTGAATGAGCTTCTGAACCCATCCACACTCCTTTGTACAGAGATCTTCAGCTGAAAGACCCACGTTCCAGTCTGGACTCGGCCCAAGCATGGTTAGGAAGGACATGAGGTGACGAGTTCGGTCCACCGAGAACTCTGCAGAGGGAGCGGCTCGCCTGAGACACAAGCAAAATCAGAACCGACATCAGAACTAAAGATAGAAGCACACACAAAACCAAACATGAAACCAAAAATCAGAACTAAAATCAGAACCATACACAGAACCAAATATAGAACCAAAATTCAGAACCAAACATCAGAACCAAACTAAGACCTTAATTATTTTGACTGTAGCAAAGTTCTGGTTATTTCACAATTTAATATATACATTCTGCGTTTTTTATTCTGCTTTTTTGTCCTGATGCTCTCAAAACTCACCAGATTTAAAAATGAATTGATTTGGTTTGTTTAAATTCAGGTTTCTGAGCTCAGACACAGAAATACCTTCACTTTATCCACAGCAGTGAAGTTCTGGAGATGTTTTAACAGAAAAAAGTACAATAAGGCTACAAAGGACAAAAATATGAACAAGAAAAGAAAAAAAATAAACACACAATAAATGGACAAAGGGCTGGTGAGGAACGAGAGATGGCCTAAACTAAGAAAGAGGTCAGGAAAAAAAGGAGAGAATATAAAATTTAAATGTGTAAAAGGTAAAACATCCAAAATAACAATCCAGAGGAAAACGAATGGTAGCTCAGTGGTTAAGTCATTCGACGTTGTATCGGAAGGTCTTAATTTCACAAAGTTGAAGGCACACAATTATGGGTTGGCAGGTTTTCGGCAGTTGATAGTTGACTGCTGCAGCTTTCAGCAAAAATCCTCACCAATAGTTTTTCCGGGTTGTGTTATACAGTATGAGAGTGGCCTCTAGAGGTGAATCACTGACACCACGTGCTGTTTATTTAAAGTGTCTTTTATTTATTTATTTTGGATGTTTTTATTTACGTTTGTTGTCATCTGCAGAAGCGAGTGATTGCTTACTGATTGAAGATATTCATTTGCCAATTTAAAGGACTGGAGCTGAGTGGGTTTTCCTGCAAATGAAATTATTAATTTGGCGAATCCGAAGCTGTGAGAGAAGAAGGCAAAAACCTGCATAAAAATTCAATCTAGAACCAAAACTGGATTTCTTAAGATTTTTTTTTCTTCATCCATTAAAGTATAACATCAGCACACAGTCATGATCTACATCCAGAACTCACCTACAGTTTTTATTGTACAGATATTCCTCCTTTCTTTCCACTCTCGTCGTTTTCACATCATTTTGAAATTTTTTTGTGAATTATACACAAACTTAACTCAACTTCGGCCTTCTAAAGCTTCTGAAAAGTTCTGGTGAATATCGATTTTGATCTAAAATACAATAAGCGCTGACAAATAGGAAAAAGAGGATGATGAGGGTGTGAGGAAGAGAGGAACCAACGTCTTCTTTCTTTCTTTCTTTCTTTCTTTCTTTCTTTCTTTCTTTCTTTCTTTTCCATCAGAAAAATGGCTGGCTTTAATTTTACAGTGAATCATCTATGATTCTCACTGTGATCATTAATGTGCTCATTAATTGGTGATTATTTAGTGATTAATTGGTGATTAATTGGTGATTAATTGGTGATCAATTTGTGATTAATTGGAGATTAATTGGTGATTAATTTCCTGTTACAGCAGCCCTGAAATGTTTCAACAAACTCTTCTGATCACTTATCGTTTCCATAGTAACAGCTCATTCACAGGGGCATGTACAGCACATGCTACATATAAACAGATCTTTCCTTCTTTTCTTTCTTCCTCCTTTTCTTCCTTCCTTTTCACCTCCTTGCATTCTCGTTTTCCTTCCTTCACTCCTTTCTTCCTTTCTTCAAACCTTTTTCTTCTGTCTTTCCTTATTTCCTTCCTTACTTCCGTTTCCTTCTCACCTTCTTTCTTTCTTTCTTTCTTTCTTTCTTTCTTTCTTTCTTTCTTTCTTTCTTTCTTTCTTTCTTTCTTTCTTTCTTTCTTTCCTTCCTTCCTTTCTTTTTCTCACCTTTTGCTTTCTTATTTTTCTTCCTTCCTTCCTTCCTTCCTTCCTTCCTTCCTTCCTTCCTTCCTTCCTTCTCATATTCTTTTATTCTCTTTTTCCTTCCTTCCTTCTTTCCATCCTTTGTTTCTTCCTTCCCAGGCAGATAGATAGATAGATAGATAGATAGATAGATAGATAGATAGATAGATAGATAGATAGATAGATAGATAGATAGATAGATAGATAGATAGATAGATTGATTTAATTATGAATGCCTGCCTGAATAAGTCAGGAGTGTTTAATGTAGATCTATGTAAAGTGCTGTGTGTATTCTGGATCAGATCGAATCAGAACCGAGCCTCCACTCGTCTCTATTCTTCACCTCTCCACTGACCGATTCATCTTTATCTATAGCCCCCCCCCAAAAAAAAAATTGCATGTAGTTGTGAAACTGCAAAGAGCCCACTGGAGACCATCTAACACTTCTCTAAGAAGCTAATTTAACACTTCTGACTCAACCTGAAAAAACACGTTACACAATTTTATTCGTCTGAAAAGATTCTGAATGACGGCTTCCAGCTCGAATCCTCATCCTTCTGAAGTTCAGGAGAAAGTTCATAACAATGCAACAGATCTGAGTGTAGTTTTTGATTCATTCAAAGTGTAAATAAATGCTCAGGAGCTTCATTAGTAACCTAATATTACTGAAGATAAAGAGAAATATTACTTCTTCCCTAAGTGTAAAATATAAATGATATATATATATATATATCCAAATTCACCTTTTCCGTTTTTATCACTGCTTCCTATTTACTACAGAAACAAGACCCACTTCAGATCCTCCTACACTCGAGACTTTCAGAGGTTAATTCCTGGAAACTCTCCGAACCCCATCAGGTGAGTTTTACTTCATTGTAGTCATTGTTATTAATTAATGGCGTAACCCGGAGTCCCAGGAGAGAAACAGTGTCATGTGTCACACTTCTCTTATATATACTGATGGTGAGATGGAATGATGTTCTAACTTACAGACACACTCATGACGTACAGGAGGAGAAGTACTTACACGTTAAGAGGCTGCCATGCGGGCCACTGCGCCTTCATCTTAATGACTGTCAGCACTTCATCACCCTGTATGGAAAAAAAAAGAGGGCATAAATAAATGTAAAGAAAAAGAAAAAATTGTGTGTGTGTGTAAAACCTTTCCTACGTCTGTCCTGTTAACCCGACACACTGAGAAAGGCGGAGTTTTATTCCCTCTGTGCTGGAGGTGATAAATGGAGCTGCCTTTAATTCTGAGCTGAACGGATGACGGCGTGAGAGGCTCATAAATTCCCTATAAATATTTAATCAATTGCTTAAAGCGTCCAGGTCTGCTGCTTCTGTGTGTGTGTGTGTGTGTGTGTGTGTGTGTGTGTGTGTGTGTGTGTGTGTAAAAGAAAGTGGAATGGGAACAAAACAAAAACAGGAGACCCCGAAAGCAGGATATTGCAAAACAACACTGTCACCTCTGACCGTTACAAATTGCTCACACCTGAATCTCAGCTACTAGAGGAAGTAGACCCGTGCATATTCCTGTGCAACGGTCAAAGCTCCTGTTATGGAGAATCATTTTCCACCTTCTGACCAATCAGTATCCAGAATACATGTTAACGTTCTAATTCACACTCAACATGTATATGATGATATACACAAATTAATAAAACATACAAAAAAGGCACAACGTTGTTAACAATAAGATGAGATCGTCCAGGAAAGATCTGAGGAAAATCACATATCTTTAATATAATGTCTGTATAATGTGTTTTAGGTGCCACAGGGGCATTTATAGTTTTTTTTTTTTTTTTTTTGCTTTTATTCCTTTCTGCATTCTTTTTACTAATTATAGCCATTTGTATCCATTGAGTCACAGGAAATTGCAGAACCAATCAGTGATGCTGATGTCCCAAAAAAGGCTGGTCTTCAGGGTCCTAGTTCATGATTTCTAGTTCTTCCAGTTGTGTTTTTCTGTATAGATACACTAGATTAGATGCGAGTGCCACCCGAGTGTATTTTTGCTTGGATTTGTACAGTGCTGTGAAAAGGTATTCATCAGACTTCATAAGAAAGAAACCTTGAGAGGATTCAGACTCAAAAGGCAACCCGTCCTCATACCATCATTTTTGAGGTGCACTGTTCAGTGATAGGAGCTGTTCATTCAAACTGTGGTCCTGAACCTTTGTAGAAGACTGTTGATATTAATTACAGTCCAAATCCATCCTGAGTTCTTGAGTTGTTTATCAGCTTTATGGATATTTAAGCTGTAGATGTAAAATTTTCTTCTCACAAAGTGGTCTCTAATTGAAGAGAACTCCATCCGTTAATATAATTGAATGTAATGTGTTTCAGGTTTGAGGTGCATTTTCATGACAGGAACAACATATAAGGTGCTTTCCAAAAGAATAAAAATTACTTACAAAGGTATTGCATTCTCAGTAAAGGCATAGAGTAAAAACATCCGTAAAAGCGAAGAACAGTTTAATATTTAAACTTTATAATTGATGGTTACAGATGAATTTTCCAGAGTTTTCTGAAATAACAAAACAAAAACAAAACAGCACTCGTTGCCATAACAAGCTCCGTGGATCTGAATAGCTGTAAATGGCGAGAGTTAAGATTTTTCACCACACGCCTGCTGACCGCTCCACCACACAATGGGAAGTCAGCGAACAGGACGTCGGTGCCGAATGAATTATTCATGAGGTTCCGAATGCTTTTGACGCATCGGCTTTTTTTCCCCGCCAGCCATCGCCGGTGATTGAAACGTGGTAGGTGAATATGGATGAGTTTTTATTTGACATCACGGCCACTTGCCAAGCTTTAGGAAAAAAAGAAAGTGTTATTGATAAAAAAGACAATGATACCGGTCATCTTATGTCTCAGGAGTGAAGGAGGGAGGGAGGGAAGGATAGAGGAAGAGAAGGGAGGGAGGGGAGAAGGGAGGGAGTGAGGGAGGGAGGGAGCGAAGGATGGAGGAAGAGAAGGGAGGGAGAAAGGGGAGGAGGGAGGGAGGGAGGAAAGGATGGAGGGAGGGGAGGAGGGAGGGAGGGAAGGAGAAAGCTTTTCCACCTTGGTCCAACTTTAAAGTCCGTCCTCCAACTGAGTTTTGGGGGAAAATCAAAACCAAATTTGCTTCCACTACCACTTCAATTGTCAGCACTCAGCTGGTTCCGCCTGACACGCAGATATAATGAGAGATTTCTGCAGAAGGCATCATGTGGCGAGCCGGAGAGCTTTCTCTCTTTCTCTTTCTCTCGCTCTCTCGTGTTATTATGCAATGCCATCTGTCAACATGCCATCTGTCAACAGCGATGCTTCACAAACCCAGAATTAACCACGCTCGCTGCATCCCAGTCAGAATCGTTCCACTTCTACAGTCGCCACATTTATCCATCAGAATGCAGAACTTCTATGGATTTCTCTTCATCTGTTATTAAACAAATGTGTTTAAGTGCATGTATGTATGTATGTGTGTGTGTGGGTGTGGGGGGGGAATTATGTAGCGCACACACACACACACACACACACACACACACACACACACACACACACGCACTTAAATACCACTGGAGGACAGAATATATAAAAGAGAAATCGTGAACTAGCAGCCTGAAGAACAGCCTTTTTTGGGACATGAGCATCACTGCAATCTCCTGTGACTCAGCTAATGGATGCAAGTGATTACTATAATTAGTAAAAAGAAGGCAAAAGGGAAAGAAAGCAAAAGAGAAAAACAAAACAAAACAATGCACGGAGGAAGCTGTGGCAGCTAAAACACATTATTTGGACTGTTATATGGACTTTTGAACTCATATGTGATTTCCCTGCGGCAGCATGCTGCTCAGATCTCTCCTGGAAGATCTTGTCTTATGAATTAGAGCATAGATGCACTATGCGACCAAACGTATTGAGACACCTGTCGTTTTATTTTTAGAACATTTTAAACAATAGATATTGTCTCAAATCAGCTTTACAACATATAACATTATGACCACCTGCCTAAGACTGTGTCGGTTCCCCTTTTGCTGCTAAAACAGTCCCATCAGTCCCCACAGTGATCCATCAAGCATCAACAGCATCAACTTCTTCACCAGTTTGAGCTACAGGCGCTCATCTGTTGGATCAGACCACACATCCAGCCTTCCCATCTCAAGTGCATCAATGATCCTCGTCCTTCACGACCCTGTTGCCGGTTCACCACTGTTTCTTCCTTGGAGCACTTGTGATAGATTCTGACCACTGCAGACTAGGAACATCCCACAAGAGCTGCAGTTTTGGAGACGCTCTGACCCAGTCATCTAGACGTCACAATTTGTCGCGTAAATCCTTACGCTCGCCCATTTTTCCTGCTTCCAACATCAACTTTGAGGACAAAATGTTCACTTGTTGCCTAATTAATAAATCCACCTACTAACAGGTGCCATGATGAAGATCATCAGTGTTCTTCACTTCACCACTCATGATGTTAGAATGTCATAATGTGATGTCTGATCGGTGTAAGTTTATCCATATTGAGTGAGCCAGTGGTGACTGTGGCAAAGAAATAACTTCCTGAGATGGTATGAGAAAGAAACATTACTCAAAAAGGGAACCCATCCTCATCTGGGTGAAACCAAATGTGTGTTTTCCTCAAACTGTTCCCTCAAATTTGGAAACAAACATTTGTACAGGACCTTTTTGGATGCTGTAGCATGAAATTTTCTCTTCAAATGAACTTGGAGACCCCGAACCTGTTCCAGAATGACAATGCTCCTGTGCACAAATCCAGCTCCATGAAGATCTGCTTTACATGGTTTGGAGTGAAGGATCTCCTGCTATAGAGTTTTGATCTCGACTGTATTCTTAACCCAGGCCTCCTCACCTTCTCACATACATTATTACCTAACTTTACTAACACAATGTGGTGGAAGCTCTTACCAGAAGAGTAAAGTTCTTATAGCAGCAAATGGGAACTAGAAATATCTTCTAAAATAAATCCCTTTATGTGCAATTTTGGGTCAGAAATTAGTAAAAAATGACTAGAAGTAGGGTTAACAGTTGTGTAAGCTCATAATATACATTATAAAAATGTATTATACAACATTGGTGATCTAGAAGATATTTTCACTTGAGATCATTCATGTTCCTTGCAGTGATATTTGAAAGACAATAAAGTCAATGAAGCAGGAATAAAATTAAAGTTTTACGGAAATAAATAAGGAAATAAACATCATTACAGACTATTCTCCAGTTCAGACGTGTCGTCTGGAAGATTATAACGTTTACACAGAGTATAAAGCTGATGTTTTATATTACATATGTGCTATTAGATAAAAAAAAAAAAAGGCTTAGAAACGCAGAGCCGTACTGAGCTGAACGTGACTGTGCGGCTGCTGTGATGCTCCAGATTAATGTCTGGAGGATGAAATGGTGCTGTTACAGCAGCACCAGCAGCATTTATCATTTTTTGATATTTTATTCAAATGGAGGCCGAGGTTTGTCTGTGTGGAGAGCTGCTGCTGCTCGTCCTGCTGCACGACAATGCACCACGGACGGATCAGCGCATTTCAAAGCATCTGCAGCTCACGCCCCTGCCACTTTAAAATCCATTTCATTTAATTGAGGGACCAGGGATTTTTTTATTTCTGAGAGAAACGGCAAGAAAAAAAAAGAGAGAGAGAAAGAGTCCCATGGCCGCTATCATCCTGTTGGCAAAGAAAATGTATTAGAAATCTGTTCTCAATGGGAGGCAGAGAAATGCGAACACTTTGATCTCGCCGAGGGAATGGATGTAGTTAGAGTGAAAATGATCATTCATTTTCCAGGGTGAGAATGGTGATAGAGGCAAAGATCATAATCTATCTATATAAAGATACAGAGAAAAAGGGAAGGACTTTTTTCTTTTTTTTTTTTTTTTACTTTACACCAGAGAATCATTTCTTTTCAATAAAGAGGATAATACCTTATAGTTCAATGTTGAAAACCAATACAAGTCCTCGCTCACACTGACTGTACAAATCATCATTCATTTCAGGATTTGTCTCATTAACAGAGATTTAAAAAAAATCACTCGTGAGCCTCATGATGGTCTCTTCTATCTATCTATCTATCTATCTATCTATCTATCTATCTATCTATCTATCTATCTATCTATCTATCTATCTATCTATCTATAAAAAGATTGAAAGAAGGCAGAAAGGAAGGAAGGTAAGAAGGAAAAAGAGAATGAATAAAGGTTAGCAGGGGTGCAGTCAGTGTTTACATTCATCCCAAAGGTGTTCAGTAGGGTTGGAGCTCTACAGCAGGAGATCTTCCACTCCAACCCATGGAAAGCAGATCTTCATGGAGCTGGCTTTGTGCACAGGAGCTTTATCATGTTCAGGTTTGGGTCTCTTAGTTCAAGTAAAAGGAAAATTCAAGTCTGAGCCTCCGACTTTGTGGTATCAGTTTTTATAGAAGAACCACATATGGCTGAAAATTGTCTGGTGTCCCAATAATTTAGTCCATATATTGAGTGTATATATATATATATATATATATATATATATATATATATATATATATATATATATATATATATATATGTGTTGATTGATTTTTCTATAATAGTGCATTAGCAACTTATCGTTTTCATAAAACATTTTAAAAATCAATTGGTCGAATTGGTTTAGGGGAAAATAAAAGACTTTACGATGTGCTGATTAATAGTGTTGAGCAAATTTACTAATAATACAAATAAATAAATAAAAACAACTACTACTGGTCAACCATTTTACCGGTACTGATATCTAGTTGGGATCGTACTTGCCGATAACCGATTAATCACTCTATTAAAATAGTTTTAAAATGGATACTGGATAAAAACATAAAGAAATAAAAATCACTTTATGTAAAATAGTACAGAACTTTATTAGAAACACAAAAATTTACAGTACTGAATCAAGAAAATGTGCTAAAGCAAAAAATATGAATATATTAATTAACACATATAATTATATAATTAATAAATATAATATAGCGCTCTCCGTGCAGCGGCTCTATAATTCGCCTCTAGAGGCCGCTCTCGTAATGACAAAGGACCGGAAAAACTACCCGTATGGATTGTTGCCTACAGCTGATAGTTCCAGTGATCATCTACCAATGCAGATGAATCGACCTCTAAATATAATAATAATAGTAATAAGAAGAACAAGTGAACTTTAGAAAAAAAAAACAATAAAAATGGAAAGAGGTGCAAAGAGGAGCAAAGAGACTCGTCTAAATCGACAAACCGATCGCGGCATTTAAAACCCAGTCGTGTCCTGTTAAAGCTCTAACATCCTGTCACTAACCGGTGACAGGAAATAAACCACCTAAATGTCGCTCTCTCTCTGGGGAGGTTCCAGCATTTATCTTTCTATCAAGTTTCGAATTTTAAAAGCGACAGTAGAAAAATAAACCTGGCAAAAAACACCTGAGATTTTTCTACCGTCTTAACGTGATTACAAGTGACCTTTATAGCCAGATGCTCCAGATGTACAGAGAATTAAAAAAATATATATTACCATTAATCTCTGACAGCCGATTGCAAGTGTTTTTTTTTTTTTTTCGGAATTACAGCTTTTAGAAAAATGTACATAAATCTATGCAAATTTAGTATCGGTATCACAGTATCACATTTAATATCTAGACATAAATCATTTTAAACATAAAGGAATTAGAAAGAATTAAAGCGATTTGATCAGAACTACTCAGACCTGATTTTTGGATGCAATCAGGGGCTCAATTCTCTCTTTTGAAGAAGGACACGTTTCTGAGGACCTCACAAATATATTGCAAGTGGTGACTTGACTTCAGAAAACTTTACCCGAATGTTCATATTCATAGTAGACATGTGGATGATTTTGTGCTTTCCTAGGACATGTAGTAAATCATGGACATCTTGGTGTGGCTCGGTGGTCTAGTTTGGGCACGTTCCAGAGAACCAGTGCTAACAAAAAATGTGGTCCAGGGTTCATTTCCATCAAACCCTGATGTGGTCTAGTATCAGACATGAAATGTCTCCATCTGGCTTTTCCAGCCATGTGTTTTTATTTTGTTTTGTTTTTTGCCAAGCAAATATGGAGGCACACTATTGTATAAAACGTTTGTTGAATGCAGTAACATGAAATTGTCCTTTCACTTGAACTAGGAGACCCAAACCTGTTCCAGCATGATAATGCTCCTGTGCACAAATCCAGCTCCATTAAAGCAACAAATGTATAGTCAGATGTCCGCAAACTTTTGATATGTTTGGTGATCTTATGTCTTTTGACTACTATATTGTTTAAAGATTGTTATGTAAATTATGCGTTTCAGATGATGGTGGTGTGAAAGTTTTGTTGTTCTTTTGACTTTACCTGCTTGGGGTGGAATATTTTTCAAATCCCCCCCCCCAAAAAAAGAAATGTAAATAAAAGGGGTTCGTTTGAAAAAATTTCCTTTTCAAATGTTAAATCCTGAGCCATGTGATTATATTAATAAAGGTAAAGTGTTACCTCTAAAACACCTGACATTTAAAGAAGTTTCGAATTATTATTTTAAGTGCTAAACCCTCTGAAACGGGATTACGGTTCACTGAGCTTCTGACTGTATTTTAGTATTTTTATGCTGGAAATAAGAAAAAAGTACGTAAGTTGAAAGATCTTCTCATTTTACAGTAAGGTTTTGCTCTCAGAAGGGCCTTCATCTAAATCCGTACTGGGGAAAAAGGCGTCTGTAAAACATATCACGACTTCATCAAACGTAGCTGGAAGAAAGCGTATAATTTAGAGCATCAGAAATAACTCCTGGCAGAGCCGCGTACAGCAGCGAGCTTTAACACATGGCGCACAGAGACTCGAAGACGCGTCAGTTTTAATAAGGACGTCGGAGGAGAAGTGGACGAGTCGCAAACACGACAGGCTGAATATAATCATTCTGCTCATATCTGGATTGCGTGTTAACTAGAAAGCACGAAGATTCTGGCAGATTCAAGCAGCCAGGAGGGTGAAGGCATTTTCTATTTAGTGCTGTGAGTTCTGTATTCATAAACAACAGCACTGAAACATGAAAATGTGCTAAAGGAAAGAAATATAAATATATTCATTAATTAAAATTATTATATAATTAATAAAATGTCAGTAGAAATATAGGGTTGGATTTAGTGATTCACCTCTAGAGGCCGCTCTCGTAAGGACAGCGAGCCGAAAGCCGGAAAAACTATTGGTATGGATTTTTGCAGACAGACGAGAGTTCCAGCAAACTACAGGTTTAGAACACCTCTATTAATATGAGTATGTAAAGGCTCTGGCATGAAGAAGCTGGTGTTGGATCTGTGATGATCACAAATGTTGAGCTATTTTATGAGTTGCTCAGTAGCTCCTAGTTTTATAACCACAATCACTGTAAAAGACTGTAGAAAGAACATCACTCATAATCTTACACTCCAGTGCCCATGTTAGTTCTCACTCTCCAGTGTTCTGTAGTGTTTAAAGACTATAATTCACAGTTTCGATGTCACCCAAATGAGGATGAGGTTCCCCTTTTGAGTCTGGTTCCTCTCAAGGTTTCTTCCTCATAACATCTAAGGGAGTTTTTCCTTGCCACAGTCACCATGGCTGCTCATCAGGGATAAACACACATCATTCACCTTCACTGTTAAATTCTGTAAAGCTGCTTTGAGACGATGTCTGTTGTGAAAAGCGCAATAGAAATAAACTTGACTTGACTCTATTAATACTCATATTTAAAATAGAAATCTCTAAAAATATGTCTGTGAGGGTCCGAACAAGGCGGGAGATTCGTACATCCTGGAAGCATTCCAACATATTGTGTTGGAAAATGCAAAACTACTCCATGCAAATTACGCATGTAAAAACTCCTCCATGGAGCTCAGGAAGTTTATTAGGAAATGAACTCACATTTGAATTTTCAGCCAATCATGATCCAGCATTCACACTGACCAGGGGATAAATGAAAAATGTGTATAGATAATGTGTGTAAGGTTTACGTTATGTTGGCTTTCATTTCTACGCGGGTGACGCAGTTATATTTATCCGTTATTGCAGGAATAGTGATTAGGAGGTTATGCGTCTGTCTGCAGCAATTAGGTGTTAAGGAGCTTCTGGTTTATTAATGAATTCCTGAATAAAATATTTTTCTGAGCAGCCAAAATAAAACCACATGACAGCGAGATGATTTGGTGCAGATATTCGTGTGTGAAATGCACAGTGTACGTCTCCTTCACTATCAGTAATGGAGATACTACATTTCTGCTTTGATATCTCCTCAGCTCCTCAGCAGTCTCCGGGCTGAACGCAGATGCACATCAGACTCTCTTAGAACTCAGACAAATTTTAAGCCCACTGCGGTCTGGATTAGAAGCGTATGATTGCGATATTCAATCCTGACTCGCTCCCCTTTGGCAGGTTAAAGTGATTTGATCAGAACCACCTGGCCTGCTCGCTTTTGGATCCAATCAGGACCTTAATTTTTCTCTTCAAAAGAAGGACCTCACAAATATATCACAAGTGGAGAAGGAGCTTGAGGTTAGAAGACTTTACCAGGTGCCAGGTTTCATGGATTTGATTCGAGTAAAATATGCAACATAAACCTTCAATAGTTTTATATTTTTTCTGTTACATTTGTGAAGCCAAGGCCTGGTACACTGGTCCAGTTTGGGCATGTTCCACAGAACCATTGCTATTGAATAAATTATGGTCAGGGAGGTGGTTTATTCCACCAAACCTGGATATGGTCTAACATGAGGTTAGTAGTAAGAACTCTATGAATCAAAAAGTTTCAAAATGAGCTCCATTTACAAGAAAGTACTTTTTTATCTACATTTCCACACGATCACTTAAAATAGTCAAAATCGCATTAGAGCGTCCCCAGTGTTCCTGCCAGTTCAGGAACATGTCCTGGAAGTCTTCTTTTCGAAGCATGTCAAGCATCTTCTGCGATTTGCGTTGGATCTTCAAAATGGCGACCTTTGAGCTGCATCTTCATGCAGGTCAAAAGGTCAGGAAGAGGGTGAAGTCCACATGAGCGAAATCTGGCGAGCCGTCTGGGTGAGGAAGTGAGATCATGTGGATTTTTCATAGACAATCATCATATATAAGTTGCCAAATGGTTAAGCTCATTGAAGGACGAGTGCTTCTTCTCTGTATGTCATATGTACGTCACGTCAAACGTCTCTGTTGCAGATTTGCGCAGTTTCACGCAGAATCTCATGTTTGCTCTTTGTTCTAACTTGCTGTGCATGTGATCAAATCGCAGACGTGGCAAAACACACATGGGTCACAATAGCACCAGTTACACCAGCAGTCTCGAAACCACAAGTTCCACCACACGCCAAACTCCTGAATGGAGCTCAGCAAAATCATTCGGAAATGTCTAAATATCTGTCTCACTCTGGAGGAAACTTGAACTGGATGTTACTGGAGGTGGTATTTCAGTAGTTAAAGCATTGGACTTTAGATCTGAAGCTTGTGGGTTTAAATCCCAGCCACACCAATCTCCCATTGAGATAAAAGTAATTGGCTGTAGATAAAAGCATCTGCCAAATAATGTAAACGTTGTCTATGGTATGACGATGTGAAATACACACACACAGAAAATATTAGCACTGGTGCATCTCCTCATTAAGACGAAGCGCATGATGAAGCCGGATGAGACGTAAATAAACTGGTGAACTTAAAGCGGCGCTTTATTCGAGACACCGCTATTCCGCCTAATGACCTGCAGCAGCAGGATTTATTGCCTTAATGACACTTTGCACTACACACCATTAGCTTATCACGCCACAGACCGCATTTCACAATTACGCCGTCCGACATGCGCTTGTTTGCTTTTGCTGTTCGATAAAAGGCCAGAAAATTCGCATTAAACTGAACTAATATTGCTTTCTGAAGTTTACGATAGAGTTAATTAACTCGGATTCTCTGAAGCATTAATACTCCTCATTCTCTACCTAATGGACTCCTGTTTTTGTCTGAGTGTGTCAGGCGCTTCTGATAAATACAGAGGCAAGGCAGGAAATTCTGACACACAATTGTAAGGAGACTAAATGGAGCTTTTACGGCTTTTTTATTTTAATGTTTTTGTACAAGAACGGCCTGGAGAATAAAAGTAGGCGTCGACTTGTTCCTGGGAATTTTTATTCTGTTAACTTAAAAAAGTTCAAGAATTAGATAGATAGATAGATAGATAGATAGATAGATAGATAGATAGATAGATAGATAGATAGATAGATAGATAGATAGATAGATAGATAGATAGATAGAGAGACAGATAGATAGATAGATAGAGAGACAGAGACAGAAAGACAGATAGATAGATAGATAGATAGATAGATAGATAGATAGATAGATAGATAGATAGATAGATAGATAGAGACAGAGACAGACAGACAGACAGACAGATAGATAGATAGATAGATAGACAGAGACAGACAGACAGACAGACAGACAGACAGACAGACAGACAGACAGATAGACAGACAGACAGACAGACAGACAGACAGACAGACAGATAGATAGATAGATAGATAGATAGATAGATAGATAGATAGATAGATAGATAGATAGACACAGACAGACAGATAGATAGATAGATAGATAGATAGATAGATAGATAGATAGATAGATAGATAGATAGATAGATAGATAGATAGATAGATAGATAGATAGATAGATAGATAGATAGATAGATAGATAGATAGATCACGGTGTTCACTGTAAGTCTTGATCACATGACCACATGTATTATCAGAGAAATGTTCTCCAACAACTTCTAACACTCAGAGGCAGATCTTTGGGGTCTCATCACCCTTCATAACTCCGAAACCCACACAGCTCGCAGCAGTGGAGGAGGAGAAGACGTCGATATGGTGGGTTTCTTTGCGAGTCATTACTTGACTGCGATGTCTGTTCCTCGCCTCCACAGTGAGACACTTAGAGCCGAGCTCCAGTCTGCAGGACTCGAGGACGGTAATGAAAAGAGGCAGCTGGTATTAGAACGATTACATGCGTGACTTTTATCTTCACCCTTCTCGACCACGCTCGAGTGTGTGTGTGTGTGTGTGTGTGTGTGTGTGCCGATACTCGGGTTTTCATCCACAATGTTTTTTTTCTCTCACGCTGCTTCACTTTCTCAGATTTCTCTACAACCATCTGCAGAAAACGATGGAAGGAATTTTATGGAATTACAAAAAATGGCCAATTTTAATTGAACTTCCTGACAAACAAGAAGATAATATTACATGTAGAAATACATATTTAGAGACAATGACTGAAATTAAGAGGCAGTTCTTAACTAAATATAGTTTTATAGTTTTTAATTTACAGTAGGTCAGAGTGCAAAAGTTTGCATCCCCTATGGTTTTGGTTATAAACATATCCAAAATAACTTCGATTTTACAATTTATACATAAAAGATAACTCAAATAATTAATTGAATATTTAAATAATTAATTAGCAAATAAAAAAATATATATGTTCTTTATTGAAGATCTACTTACAGTATCTACTTTACATGAGTTGGAGTGGAAGATCTCCTGCTATAGAGATGCAAAACCCTACTGAACACCTTTGAGATGAATGTGAACGCTGACTGCACTCCAGGCCTCCTCACCTACATGACTTTACTAACACCTATGTAGCTGAATGAATCTCATGACTAGAGTCAGGTTCTCCTCTTCAAGACATCACGCTGTCCAACATGTTCTCGGAGTAAACTCAACATGACGTTTATCTGCTAGCACGGACCTTCATTAAATATAGTACAATACACAGTATATGTTGTGCATATGCTTTCCTATACTCTCTTTCCCTTACATTTCTCAGCACGTATTCATTAAAAAAAAAAAAAAAACTCCCAAGGACGTTTATAAATATTAAAGCTGCCATTATGCTTAATTAGTAATTATGCCGAGGCGTATGCATATTTTCATTTGCACTTGACCTATTAAACACCAACTCTAGATGTCGAATCTGCCGTTCTGGCCTCGGTGGAACCTAAGTACATACGGTTCTCTCATACAGGAAGCCGAAGAGCCCAGCCATGAAATTGGCTTAAGATGAAGAGGCTATAAAAACAAACTCGGCTTTAAATTAAATATCACCTCTGTGGTCATGAAGGCAGTGTTTATGGAGGCGGAAAGGTGATTTGTGTTCCGCTTTGTATTTTACATTCTCCTTTTCTGCCTTTTGGGGGCCTCGTTTCTTATGTGTAAAGCTTTCGATTTTTCTTTACACACAAACACACACACACACACACACACACACACACACACACACACACACACACACACACACACACATACACACACACACACAATAGAAGGAAACAGGTTTATAGCTGCCATGTGTATGTACTCATCACTGCTCATTTAAATAGACACACCCATAATATATATATATATATATATATATATATATATATATATATATATATATATATATATATATATATATATATATATATATATATAATAATTTATATAATATATAAATATGTTTAAGATGTAAGTAGACAACAAAAAATATATATATTATAATAATTTGTTTATTTATTCATTCATTCTCTGGTAAATTAATGCTTACAGCAGAACAGGATGTAAAAGTTTACAATTGAAATGTATTATTATATTAGTCAGTAATTTCAGATTTTACTGCCCCCCACACACACCCCCGAGAGCAGAATAAAGCTCACACTGAGAAACGTGGGCCGTAACAACAGGCGGGAATTGTAGCTTTTCTCATGACATCATTATTCCAACAGAACTGCTTTCATTTGTCATGAAATGAGATTGAAAATTCATGGACTGATGTTACCGTGGCAGAGTAAACCAGATCTCCGATTCCCTAATGAGATTCATTTAACTTGCTCTTGAATGAATGAGATTCCTGTAACGTTCCCATTATCCCATTATCCCGACCCGGAGCACTTTAATTGCTTTGACCTGCTGCTGCTGCTGCTACCGCTGTAGATCTTCCTCATTAAAAGCTCTGAACAAACTCAATTAAGTAAAAAAAATAAAACTTTAAAAAGCATATTTCATTATGGATATTTGGTTTGCGTGGGTCACACATGCACGAGTTCTGAAAAGAAAAATAAATGAGTCCAGCAAGCATGAGATGTAAACATATCACCAATCACAAGACAACCAGTTTACATCTGTGTCAAAGCTGAATAGAGATAAATAAATAAATACTCCAGAGATGTTTGGGGGCTAAGAACTCACTGAACTCAATAGATTCTCGGGGGCCAAGCACTCGTTAGAGATAATGAACGCAGTTTATCATGTTTTAGAGAAACCACGAAGAAGAGTAAACCCACCTCTCCTGACAATGTTACAATGTACTGACTCTCCCTCCATCCTCTACCACTGCTCCACTGATCCCTCCATCCTCTACCACTGATCCCTCCATCCTCTACCACTGACCCCTCCATCCTCTACCACTGATCCCTCCATCCTCTACCACTGATCCCTCCATCCTCTACCACTGATCCCTCCATCCTCTACCACTGATCCCTCCATCCTCTACCACTGACCCCTCCATCCTCTACCACTGACCCCTCCATCCTCTACCACTGATCCCTCCATCCTCTACCACTGCTCCACTGATCCCTCCATTCTCTACCACCGATCCCTCCATCCTCTACCACTGATCCCTCCATCCTCTACCACTGATCCCTCCATCCTCTACCACTGATCCCTCCATCCTCTACCACTGTTTCACTGATCCCTCCATCCTCTACCACTGATCCCTCCATCCTCTACCACTGACCCCTCCATCCTCTACCACTGATCCCTCCATCCTCTACCACTGATCCTCCATCCTCTACCACTGATCCCTCCATCCTCTACCACTGATCCCTCCATCCTCTACCACTGATCCCTCCATCCTCTACCACTGCTCCACTGATCCCTCCATTCTCTACCACTGATCCCTCCATCCTCTACCACTGCTCCACTGATCCCTCCATCCTCTACCACTGATCCCTCCATCCTCTACCACTGATCCCTCCATCCTCTACCACTGTTTCACTGATCCTCCATCCTCTACCACTGATCCCTCCATCCTCTACCACTGACCCCTCCATCCTCTACCACTGATCCCTCCATCCTCTACCACTGCTCCACTGATCCCTCCATTCTCTACCACCGATCCCTCCATCCTCTACCACTGATCCCTCCATCCTCTACCACTGATCCCTCCATCCTCTACCACTGACCCCTCCATCCTCTACCACTGATCCCTCCATCCTCTACCACTGCTCCACTGATCCCTCCATCTCTACCACTGATCCCTCCATCCTCTACCACTGATCCCTCCATCCTCTACCACTGATCCCTCCATCCTCTACCACTGTTTCACTGATCCCTCCATTCTCTACCACTGATCCCTCCATCCTCTACCACTGATCCTCCATCCTCTACCACTGTTTCACTGATCCCTCCATCCTCTACCACTGATCCTCCATCCTCTACCACTGTTTCACTGATCCCTCCATTCTCTACCACTGATCCCTCCATCCTCTACCACTGATCCCTCCATTCTCTACCACTGATCCCTCCATCCTCTACCACTGATCCCTCCGTCCTCTATCACTGCTCCACTGATCCCTCCATCCTCTACCACTGATCCCTCCATCCTCTACCACTGATCCACTGATCGCTCCATCCTCTACCACTGATCGCTCCATCCTCTACCACTGATCCCTCCATCCTCTACCACTTCTCCACTGATCCATTCATCCTCTATGGATGCTGTCACCTAAAGTACACAGAAGACCTGCATCCTGACTCTTTGCTCTTCAATGTTCTGGCACCTCAGGTGGTGGTATGAACTTCCGCTTGACATCTGAAAACCTGATGCTTTAAATAGTATTAAACTAAACAAGGAAAAAAGTTTTGTGTTCATCTTTAACTCGATTCCCTTTAAACCGAGTTTCTAGACTGATGCTATTCCTGGTGTGTGACCTACTGATCCAGTATCATGATGTATTTCTTGTAAGTTGCTCTCGATAAAAGCATCTGCCAAATGCCATAAATTTAAACGTCTAAACACACATAAGGTGAACAACAAAGCAATGCACAATAAACATGTAATGTTAATATTTCTGTCTAAATAAACTCTGAAAGATTGTGCTGAGCGTCAGAGCAGCTGATGAGGTGAGTGCAGGCTAACTGGACGCTTTGTCTCGATAAAGAGAAAGAAGAAAAAGATAAAGGGAACGTGTTTGATAATGTAGAGCGCAGATGGAAAAAGTTTAGCATGACGATAACGATGGAGGAATCGGACGTGTATCCTGTACATCACAGCGTGGTGAAATGTACTCAATATTTGCAAACCATTAGCAAACAAATTTCTTGCACATGGAAACAACGGCTTCTGTTTTAATGTAGCTTTGAATTCGTTTTCTTCGTGAAGGAAACTGTTTACAAACCAATAATGTTTCATTATTAAAATAAAATAGAATAAATGCAGGAGCTTTCCAATGACTATTTTCTCGAATTCTGGATTATGATTGGTCGAATCAAACTGTATATTATGTCACATACACATTCACTCAGTAGTGAAATACTTTTTACAACTGTCCCACATGTAAACAAAAAATAGAAATAGAATATCAAAAAAATAAATAAATAAATAAACTAAACGTATAAAAGCATTGCTGTGTACCTCTACTATGCAATGACAATAAAGTTCTTTCTATCTATCTATCTATCTATCTATCTATCTATCTATCTATCTATCTATCTATCTATCTATCTATCTATCAAATATAAGTAGGAAGAATATAAAATTATTCTGTACAATAAAATAAATAAGATGGCGATACTGACAGCGGTCCAGATTTCACGAGTTCGTGTGCTGTATATAAATGAGCACGTTGTAATACGTTATCGTTTCTATAGCGACGGCTCTTTCATGCGTGTTTCTGCAGGATATACAGTTTATATGACATGCTAATGACATTCTAATGAGGTGTTCACGCGTAAAAAAACTAAACTTTTTACTTTATTAAAACCCGAAAAAAAACAGATAAATGTTCTCTGTATAAACAAATAACGATGAACTCCAAGAGGAAACAGATGCCCAGGCGTGGATGAACAGACGGGTCTTTTTTTTCTGCATCTACGACCGAAGCTCTCGTCCAGTCCTGTTTTAGAGAACTGATACAATCAGAACAAACTGCGTTCACGTTACATAGATATGATTGTTACTACCCCCAAAAAACACCAACTTCCAGCACTGGTCCTGTAACTGTGATGATGATGATGATGATGATGATGAAGATGATGATGATGATGATGATGATGAGTGAGATGACAGGTTTGACGATCTCTTCTCATCTTATTGACGTTGGACGCAAACTCGAAGCGATGCTTCATTTCCAATGCCGTCTCTCCAACATTGTTTCAATTCCTTCAGCTGCTTATCGCTGTCACATCACGGCCAGGCTGAGTGGACTAACAAGCACAAGCTGACACAATAAATAACCATCCAGGGGTTACAACCAGCATGAATGACTGCCCCAGATCTCACAGAAGCTCTTTATAAATGTAACTGATATCTGCAGATATCATTCGTGTTGTGGTGTACCACTAGTATCACAATTGTGCACAAAATTTGCACAGATTAATGCAGGGGGGTCAAATTTTTTTAGCAACAAGCCAAATTACCATTAATCCATCGTCTGGTGGGCCGGACTGAAAATATTGTACCAATAATTCCTGAAAAACCTGCACATTTATCATCGATGGCGTTTGTCCAGAGCAACTTCTATTTATCTAATTTATATATTACTGAGCAGTTGATGGTTAAGGGTCTCACTTGAGGTCCCACCAGGAGCAGCTTAGTGGTGCTGGGATTTGAACTCACAACCTCCTAATCAGAAGACCTTGATCTTGATCTACCATGTGATCTTTTTTCAGTCGCTAAATTGAAACACTTAAATCAGCAAATAAATATATGTAAACAGTGTCTTGGATTTTTATTAACCCCATTTGAACTTTTTCCAGAGTTTGTCGTGGTAAAACCTGGAACTGACAAAAAAAACAATAGTTTGCAAAAATAAAAAAATGGAAAAAAAAAAAAAACCTATAAAACTGACGATTGCATACGCTTCTGCTTTTTTTTGAGGTAATTCTACATTAGCAACCTTTTTTTTTGTCAGTAGCTGGGATTGTTACTAACTTCATCATTCTATTGCCCCCTAGTGGAATAATGGAGAATTTCCGACAACATTGAACTAAATTACGATTCACAGTGCAACATAAACTCCATATTTATTTGATGAGCCGAAAATTATTGAGTGCACATTTTATTCAACACACCTGTATAAAACCCCAATTTAATAAAAAGAATGTTTAAATGTTCAAGCACGGCCAATTGTCCAAACTTTGGTATATATTAAGGTTAAATCCAGGGTAAGGGCCTGGGACACTTCCCTTCCTCACCAGAAGAGGTCAGAGTGAACAGATTATTATCCCCTACATCTAATAACCACTTCCTGGTCAATAAATAATTGAGCAGCTTTTTGTTTTTGTTAAGTCTTGCCATAATTCTAAATATTTTCTCAACATTGTGCAATATTTCTGCTCAGATTTAAACGTTTTGCAAATATTACACATATTTGGGTCACAATTTCACAGTGTCAGTCAAAGACTCGTGTATGTGAATCATGTCAATTTCAATGTTAAAACCATATTTTATGATGTGGCCTTTCTTCTTCTACTTCTTCTACGTTGACGTCCACTCCAGTAAAAATGCATTTGCAGGAATATGCGTGTTGGAAACGTTTGCACGTGTGTATTAGTAAACCATCAGCGTTGGGAGGATGTACAGAGAAAAGCGCAGGATTGTATTCAGGTGGGATTTTAGCAGCAGCTCAGTTACTGTGGCTCGCAATAAAACCTGCGCACTAATAGCAGAGGAAGCAGTGCAGCAGCTTTAGTGCCATAATAAGCACTGAGACATGCAGCATGTGGGCAGCTAACAAACGAATCATGCAAAGGTGATGAACTCAGCATATCAAACTATTATATATACACACACACACACACACACACACACACACACACACACACACACACACACACACACACACACACACACACACACACACACACACACACACACAGACACGCAGATAACAAGCCCAGAAAACTGTAACGTAACGCAGTGTGTCGGGAAAATTATAACAAATAAATCACAGATATAAGAAAGGAGACGTTCAGGAGGAAAACAAAGTGATATTTTTGTGTTTTTTTCCCACGTGGACTTTAAACAGAAAAACTACATAAACAGAACATTTACAAATTAAATATTCAATTTATTATTTATTTACATTATAATTTAATGGAGACAGATTTATTCTTTTACTCTCAGGGAAGAGAGAAAACACAACAGAAGCAAAATAAAGATGAAGGAAGGAAGGATGAAAGGCAATTGGTGGAATGAAGGAAGGAAGGAAGGAAGGAAGGAAGGAGGAAAAGGAGACTGGATGGAAGGAAGGAAGGAAGGAAGGAAGGAAGGAAGGAAGGAAGGAAGGAAGGAAGGAAGGAAGGAAGAAAAGGACAATTGGTGGAAAGAATGAAGGAAGGAAGGAAGGAAGGAAGGAAGGAAGGAAGGAAGGAAGAAAGGAAGGAAAAGGACACTGGAAGGAAGAAAGGAAGGAAGGAAGGAAGGAAGGAAGGAAAAAGGAAGGAAGGAAGGAAGGACGATGGATGGAATTAGGGATGGAATGAAGGAAGGAAGGAAGGAAGGAAGGAAGGAAGGAAGGAAGGAAGGAAGGAAGAAAAGGACAATGGATGGAATGAAGGAAGGAATGAAGGAAGGAAGAAAAAAGGAAGGAAGGAAGGACACCAGAAGAAGGAAAGAAAGAAAAAGAAGAACATGCCATTAGAATAAAGGAAGGAAGAAATAAGGTTGGACAGAAGTATGGAAAGAAGGGAGGCACAGAGAACATTAGAAGGGAAGTAGAAGGAAGTAAAATAAGAGTGTATCACAATTCTAACAGCATCAATAAGCAGGCAAACTCCTGGGAGATGTTTATGGAGATGTTGGACAGGGAGGTGGAAGTTTAGTGGTTAAGGTTCTGGATTACTGAACATCAAGGCCCATAACCCGCTCGGCTTCAGGGCCGTGATCTACACGTGACACGTAAAAGCCTCTTATCCATTTATACATTAATATACACTGTTGATGAAAATAAACACGGACCCCAGACCAGGAGCAGGTTATAAAGTGCCAGTTGTATGAAGTTGGTAATGAAAATTCACTGAGCGACAGCAGCTGGAGCCGAATCCCCCCGAGACGCTGCTGATTCCCACACGAGCCCTCTGTAAATTAATCATCATTCTAAAGAGATCATTACCACTAATCAACATGCAAATAACTCATTATTAATTCACCTCATTAATATTTCCAGTTGAATCTCTGAGCGCTGGAGCACGAACTTAATCCACATCACAATAAACAACATCCCGTCTTTCTGTTTACTGACACCAGGGGTTTATTACAACACCAAGACCTGAGTGTGTGAAAATACACACGCCATTCAGCTCAGAAAGATATGTGAAAGAAAGAAAGAAAGAAAGAAAGAAAGAAAGAAAGAAAGAAAGAAAGAAAGAAAGAAAGAAAGAAAGAAAGAAAGAAAGAAAGAAAGAGCAGCTAAGAAAGAATGATAGAAAAAAGAAAGAAAGAAAGAAAGAAAGAAAGAGAGAGAGAGAGAGAGGGAGAGAGAGAGAAAGAGAGAGAGAGAAAAGAAGATGATGTGTAGTCTGTAGGTTTCTGTGTAGTCTGTATTCAATGCCACTGTTTCCTCAGAATGGAGAAGTAATTAGGAAGGTACCCGTGACCCTGTGACTCATTTTTTTCCCTCAGGAGAAAAAGAAAGTTTCATCTAATGCTATTTATCTCGAGCATCCTGCTATGGAACGCCGTCCGTGATCAGATTGATATCTAAATAAAGTATAAAGAACATGAGTGAGAATCAACATTAAGTTTCCGGGGCTCTAAAACAGCAATAAAAATCCGGGTGATAAAAATTTCCCTCTGGGGCTCGTTGTTTCTTCCAAGTGGCAAAGAGATTGAATGCAGGCTCCTCGAAAACAAATCACATGGGGAAAATGTAGCCAATAGTTCTGAGGGTGAAAAACGTCTGGAGCTAAAATGCTTCCAGCAATAAACAGACACTTCCCCATAAGAGCTTTAGATCACACGTCTCTTCTACACGGTGAAGGGAAGCGAAGGTTAGATCCAAAAACAGAGCAGTTTCTCCTCAGAGATGGAGGAGAGAAAAATTGACTCATAAAGTCTACGTCTCGTCTGGAGTTGGAATCGCACTGCAGCACATGTGAATGCTCGAATGGGATTGGCCAAAAGGTTTTACACGTGTGAATAGTGGATGGTGATTGGCTGCAGGGTCAAAAATGTATCGGGTTTGCCCATTAATCAGCACCGTTAGTTTGATTACTGGAAAATCAGCAAAAATCCATACTGATAGTTTTTCCAGGTGGCGTCCGTTGCTGAAGCGGATGAAAGGTCTGCTAACATTATGAGAGTGGCCTCTAGAGGCGAATCACTCACACCACGCCCTGTTTGTTTTGTAGCACATTTTCATGATTCAGTACTGTTTTTTGTATTTTTACACAACTTTCTTCACCTCCACATCGTGTAGTAACATCTTGTAACTAAATTATAACCTTAATGGACTTGTACAAATAATATTGCAATCTAATATGAACATGAAATGTGTATAATCAGTAATAAAGTGAGGTTTCCTATAAAAGGAGGTGGAAGCTAAGCGGTTAAAGTTCTGAGTTTCTGATCAGAAGGTCAGAGTTCAAGCCCCAGTATGGCAAGCTGCCACTCTTAAGCCCTTGAGCAAGGTCCTTCTGTGTTCCAGGGGCACTGTATCATGGCTGACCATCTGCTCTGACTTCAGCTTCCCATTACTGGGATTTGCAAATAAATACCAATTTCCCTGTGGGATCAATATTGTATTTAAAAACAAGCAAACAAACAAACAAACAAAAAAGCCAGCTGTACACTTGTTCATAACATACAAAGCTACTTTTTTTTCTTTGATAAGCTCAGGAGAGAGAGGAAAGACAAGCTCAGCAGGTGGATTGTACGTTTGTAGCTGCTATAACAGAAACGATAATAAAACAAACCTTTTTGGCAAATTGCGATGATGTAATAAGAATGAAACGCGTTAGGAATGATTAACTTGTGGAGGAACATAAATGAAATCTCTGGAGGATTTTATTCCTCACTTACGGCGTAAAAAGTGGAAGTGAATAAATCTTTAGTAAAAGAGTCTACTGTAAGTGTGCTTCAGAGAGGCCACTTCGGCTTGGACAGGATGAAATATGGCTGCTTTCTAAAGTGATAAGTTATAGTTGTATGCGCCTCTTTCTCTTTCTCTTTCTCTTCCATCCTTTCTCTCTCTCTCTGGTTGGGTTTCAAATCGATTAAGTGACTACAAGCACAAAGCCAGTGAGTGAGCTTACAAGGACCAGTGCACTCATTCATCACGACTGTACAACTGACAATAAAGAGAGTTTAAGAGCACCGAGGAGGAGATCTAGTGTGGGGTAAGGTGTGATAAATGACCTCACTGACCTCATTTCAGCCGTCTATATCTATTTATATTTCTTCCCTTCTAGACTTTTAAACAGTTCGGTGTTTCCTGCGGTTTGGTCTCGCTGCCCAGACATACAGGTTTACTCAGTTCCTAATGGGTTCTTTTTTCTTTTAGATCAATTATATATGCAGAGATAAAAACATTATTACAGAGACAAAGGATTTAGTACAGAAACGGAGACTTTAGAACATAGACAGAGAATTTTTACTGCAGAGACTTTAGAATAGACTTTAAAACAGAGAGAGAGTAATACAGAGACTAATACAGAGATAAAAACTTTACTACAAAGATGAAGACTTTAGAAAATAGACGGAGACTTTACTGCAGAGACGGAGACTTTAGAACATAGATGGAGACTTTACTGCAGAGACAGAGACTTTAGAACATAAACAGAGACTTTACTACAGAGATGGAGACTTTAGAACATAAAAGACTTTACTGCAGAGACGGAGACTTTAGAACATCATAGACGGAGACTTTAGAACATCATAGACAGAGACTTTAGAACATAGATGGAGACATTAGTACAGAAACTGAGACCTTTGTACAGAGACAAGACTTAGTACAGAGGCGAGACTTAAATACAGAGACGGAGACTTTATTAGAAAGACGGAGATTTTAGCACAGAGACAGAGACTGAGGCTACGTCTACACTAATCCGGATACATTTAAAAATGGCGTCTAAATACGCTCAGTGTCAATACTTTCGTTTTCAATCGTTTTCCAGAAGTTGCTCATCCACACTGAAACATCAGAAAACACTTACGTCCCTGTAACTCTGTACACTGTACTTTAGTACAGAGAGGAAGACTTTACTAGAGAGACAGAGGTACTACAGAGACAGAGACTTTATCATAGAGACAGAGACTTTGGTACAGTTATAATTTGAGTGGTTCTAAACAAAAAGTTTCATTTAGAACGATTCATCTTCTTACTTCGCAAACAAATGCAAGTTTAACAAACGCAGGCTTCGCCCACATATCCATTTAAAGGTCTTAAATAAAAAAAACACTTGTCTACACTGAAACATTTGAACATGATCATTATCACATTATTTGCGGATAGTAGCATGACAATGCCCAAAGCCAGCTCCATGAAGATCTGCTTTACATGGGTTAGAGTGAAAGATCTCCGGCTGTAGAACTGTAACCCAATTGAACATAAATGAATGTGAACACTGACTGCACCCCAGGTATCCTCACCTCCCCTACATCAGTACCGGACTTCAATGAATCTCCAAAAGCTCACTCTAATGTCTAATGGAACGTCTTTCCGGAAGAGTGGAGGTTTTTATAACAGCAAATAGAAACTTAGCACATAGCGATCTTATGGTCAGGTGTCGTTCATATAGTGTATAACGTTTTATACTCTGACTTAATCGGATTCCTATCTTCTCAAATGCTGTGAAAATATTAAAATTTGTATCACATTCAATCAGAAGAAATCACATTCATCAGTCACAATAACCAGTTAGTATGAACGTCACCAAAGAGCCATCATCCATCATTCACGTGCACCTGGCTAATTTGCAAAATTGCTAATCGCAAAGCAAACATGGATCCTGATTCGTTATAAATCGTCATCTGAAGAGCCTTCGCTCCGGGACTCTTCAATCAGACGCCTCATTGTGGATGTCCTCTGTCCTCATCATCATCACTTCTCTTATAATTAGGTCACTTCTTCACGTGTCAGCCTCAGTCATCCGCTTAAAGAGCACCGAACCCGACAGCAGCTCTCTCGCACTGTGTGTGTGTGTGTGTGTGTGTGTGTGTGTGTGTGTGTGTGTAGCTGCTAAACTTAGCAACAGCTTTACAGGGGAAAAGCCACATTTCTAACCTACATACAGCCAGCAAGTGAACGTCCTCATCATCCCTCTTTATTCAGTCCTGAGTGAGAGACACAGAGAGCTATGCTGAACAGTGCTGTGGCTCGAAGGACAGGATGTCTGCTCTTATTCCCTCCACGTTCGACACACTTCACATCTGAACATCAGAAGCAGTGGCACAGAAAACTGGAGCAAACCAAAACCCAGAAGCATTTATTTGTCACAGAGATTTCTTGTTTACTTTCTGTTTCCCTCCTTCCGATGATTGTTCACATCTTTTTTAGTGATTAGTCTCATTTGGGGCTCATTTGACGGCGTATAAATGCTCCTCTGTGTGGGTTACGGACACACCTTGAGGACCATGTGAGAAATGTGAGCCTTGTTTGGTGGTGTAGGAAACAGTAAGGGTCAGTGGTTGGTTTTTGAGAAGAATGGTGGTCAGAGATTGATCTCTGAAAAGAATTGAGATCAAGGATTAGTCTTTAAGAACAGTGGTGGTCAGTGATTGGACAACTGGAACAATGGTTGCCAGAGATTAGACAATTTTATCAATTAGTAGTCAATGTCAAATAATGGTGATCAGTGATTGAGTGTTTGGAACAATGGTGTTAATTGACTGGATGCCTGGAGCAAGGGTGGTTAGGGATTGGTTTTCAAGAACAATGTGGTCACTGATTGGTCATTGATAAGAATGGAGCTCAGGGATTGGAGAGCTGGAAAAATGGTGGCCAGGAATTGGTCTTTGAGAAGAATGGTGGTCAGTGATTGGACATTTGGAACACTGGTTGCCAGAGATTGGTCTTTAATAAGAAGTGAGGTTAGAGATTGGTCTTTAAAAACACTGGTGGCCAGGGATTGGTCTTTTAGAAAAATGGAGGTCAGTGATTGGTCTTTGAAAACAATGATAACAATGATTAAACATTCCAAACAAAAAAAGGCAAATGAATGGACATTCCAAACCAAAAACGATCAGTGACTAGTTGCTAGAAAATGGTTGTATCAGGAAATCGTCTATGGGAAATAATGGTGATCAGTGGTTGTTTGTTGAGATTAAATTTAATTCACAGTTGTTCCTCGCTACTAAATGATGTGAATACAAACAGAAAAACAGTTCTTATTAGGGGAGCAAAGACTCAAAGGTCTTTTTAGTCCTTTATTTCCTATCTGAGATCATCTTTCAGTGATCATTTTGCTCAGCCTGCTTTGAATTTAGATGGAAAATTGAAAATGTTTGCTAGCTGATTGAAAATGTCCTCATAAAGAGATTGACATGGCTCCCGTAATGATCATGCGACAGCCTGAGCATTCAAATGCATCTGTGTTTTACTGAGAAAGTAACAAATCAGTGAAACACTAAAGAGACACACAGTGTTTCTGCAGACGCCTAATTGGGCTTTGATGGCTTTATGGTCAGACCCACACAGACAATACAGTCAGGACGTAATTAACTGGTAGTGTCTCTATCAGCGTCGTTCTGTAGGCGTTTCTCATTACACTTCCTCCACACTGCCGCTGGATTGCGATGAAATATAGACAGTAAATGTCTTCCGATTCTTTGAAGATATAATTATCTGTACATCAGATACAGACAACATGAATAGACTATATGAATAAAAGTACTTGGATGCCTGACCTTTCCAGCCAGATGTGGTTCTGCTCCAAACTTTCAACAAAATATTGCAGGCACACAATTGCAATCTTTGGATGCAGTAGACACAGTTGCAGCATGATGATGCCCCTGTGCACAAAGCAAACTCCATGAAGATCTGCTTTAAATGAGTTGGTGTAGAAGATCTCCTGCAAAACTATTGAACACCTTTGGGAAGAAGATGACCACTGACTGCACCCCAGACCTCCTGACCTCCCCTACGTCAGTACCTCTACATTTATAGCATTTGGTAGATGCCCTTATCTAGAGCAACTAGCATTTTTCTCATTTATACAACTGAGCAGCTGTGGGGTTAAGGGCCTTGCTCAGGGGCCCAGGAGAGAGACATTGGTGTGGCTGAGATTTAAACTGATGACCTTCAGATCTAAAGTCCAATGCCTTAACCATTAAACTACCATCTCAAAATAGATAGATAGATAGATAGATAGATAGATAGATAGATAGATAGATAGATAGATAGATAGATAGATAGATAGATAGATAGATAGATAGATCAAACAATAGAAAACACAAATAAGTCAATTAATAAACCAATCAAAAATAAAGAAAAAACTTCACTTTTTTTTTTTTTTTTAGTTTAATTAATTGGGAAATATACAATGTATTGATTCATTCCATTTTATTTAAATAGTTTAATTAGTTATATTATTATTTGTAATTTTATTTTATTATTATTTAAATATTTAAGCATTTAATAAGAATTCAATACTACAATAAAAAATAAAAAAAAAGAGTTACATTTTCTCAGTAGAGGAAATATTAATTACCCACTGGACACACAGGGGCAAATGTAATTTCCATGCTCTCTAACAGAGTGACATGGTGGATTTGTGTCTCTAATAGGAAATAAATCCCTCCTTCATTCGGGTCTCTTCTGCAGGGTGAAATTTCCTCTTCAATGTTACTGAAAGGATAAAAAGGCTTACGCAGTAATTGCAATTGTAATTAAAAAATGGGTAAAACCCATAAAAAAACAGCATACAAAAGATGATGTGTGTGTGTGCGTGTGAGAAGGGGAAAAGAAGCAGACCAATGCTTCAGCTTCAGATGGTCCTCCTGTATGTAGTATTGTAGCAGGACATGATGTAGTGAGAAGAAGAGAAATCACTTCTTCACGCTGGTATGGAAATGAGTGGTGTGTCTCTGTGCTTGTGAGAATATTTATATGGATTTGTAGCTCCAAAAGCAAAACAAGTCTCCAAACTGTCAGCTCGTTCTCTGCCACGCAGGCTGTCAGTCACGGGGCGCGTTTACTTTCTAACACACTGAGCAAACCTGCGACTGCATAAATCAGACGTGATGATATTGGATGAAGCCCTTCATAGTCTGGGGCTCATTTGCATCACGGAAACAAAGCAGGTACGGACGATTACAGTAAACAGATTTATGAAGAGGAGCTCATGAATTAAACACCAAGCTGCAGAAATCATGCGGGTTTATAGTGTTTACAAGGACAGAGAAGAACCTGCATCGAGCTGTTTGTAGGAAACTAAGCAACCTGAGAACCTGAGATCATCCTGAAGTTAATTATTTTACCAATAATCATTATTTAATTTACCTCATAAATAATCACAAATAAATAGACATTCGGTGATGAGGATGATGATGGGTTCCTTTTTTTGAGTCTGGTTCCTCTCAAGGTTTCTTCCTCATGACATCTCAGGGAGTTTTTCCTTACAATCACCACTGTCTCGCTCATCAGAGATACACGTACAGGGACTTAACTAACCCTTTATACAACTTTATAACCTCTTTATCTCTGGGAAGCTGCTATGAGACATTGTTTATTGTTAAAGTGCTCTCGATATAAAACGGAATAATATTAATTATTATTATTATTGTTGTTACTATTATTATTATTTTCTTCTTCTTCTCATTATTATTATTACTGGATGATGGCTAACATTTAATCAATTTTAGGAACCATTAAAAAGTGACATATTGTTCCTACTTGCATCATTGCAGCCAGAACCTTTTTTAACAGTCTTGAGAAAAAAAAATTATAAATATAAATAAATAAATAAATAAATAAATAAATAAATAAATAAAAGCACAAGCTGCCACGGTAAACATAAAACAAATATACAAGAAATCGTACAATGTTAAGGTGAAGTGGAGGTTCACTGGTTAAGGCTGATCATAAGGTCAGGGAGTTCAAGCCCCCGTACTGCCAAGCTACCACTCTTGGGCCCTTGAGTAAGGCCCTTGACCCTCTGTATCATCACCCTTTACTCTGACCCCAGCTTCCTAACATCACTGCGATGATACACAAAAAAAGAATTTCACTGTGACATGAAACAGCTCTGACACTGGAGACTTACAATTTAAATGTACATTAAGTGTCGTTCTGTTAATGAGCTGTTACCAAGGAAACCTCCAATCAGCATCCAGGATGTGATGAAGATGAGGTACAAGATCACAATAAAACCTCAGCCCTCTCTCTCAGTGCACTCATCAATTCAAAGGTCACAGAGGTCACAGCGTTCGTATGCTGTAGTCAGAGCTCAGGATAATTCATACTGTGTGTGTGTGTGTGTGTGTGTGTGTGTGAGTGTGAGAGAAAGCTCTTTACGCTTCAGAAGTCGAATACAGTAGTCTTCCATTAAGAGTGTCCTATCAAACAGCAGCAGATAAACAGAGGATCAAAGCGCTTTGCCCTGGTTAAGAGATTTGCTCGAGCGAACGGTGCAGGTTTGTTTGGCGCAGAGTTTCTGTTCGCCTCGCAGATGAAAAGAGACTCGTTTTACGACGCCGCAAAGCGCCTCCCGTCTAATGACTCCGACACAGAGAGGAGGATTATCAAAGCCGTTCGGGACCTTTAGCTACGGCGGAGTGCAGAAGTCTGAATCACCAAAGGCTTCTGGGAGGGAAAAAAATGTTTTTGCATTCATGTAATGTAGGTGAAGCCTGGAACAGACCAACCATCCATAACATGAAGTAAAAACAACAGAAGATCTGAGGAAGGCGGCATGTTATATCTAAAGTTAGAGCGGCGATATCTAACGATGGAGTTAATAATAAGTCCAAGAAAAAACTTCTGCTCACAAAAAACAAACTGCAGAATGACGTCCAAGTTTGAGGAAAATATGCAAATTAGATCATCAGAAAACCTCTTTTGAAGTTTTCTTACATCGGAGGTGAACATGTTAACCGGGACGATGCTCTTCTTAGTCCTGACTGTATTGCTCTGTAGATTTGATTTTACACCCCCAATTCGCTGTGTAAAATGTAAATAAAAACCGAATGCGATGATGTGAGACGAGGCAACAAAAGTCTGGAAACGTAAGTGTTATTAAAATTCAACTTTTGGAGAAACGTATGAGGTTAATTGGCAGCAGTAAGTCAGTAAGATGACTGGGTATAAATATTGTATCCTAGAGAAGCAGAGTCTCTCAGAAGGAAAGATGGGCGGAGCTTCAACAATCGTTTGAAGGCTGCGTCTACAATTTGTGGAACAATTTCAGAATAATATGCTCAACATGAAATTGCTAAACAGTTGAATATCCCATCATTTACCGAACATATTTTAATATCATCAAAACTTTCAAAGAATCTGAAGAAATTAGGAAGAAAATCAGTACTGGACGGCTGTGATCTTTGGGCCCTCAGGTGGCACTGCATTTAAAACAGTCATGATTCTGCATTCTGTTTTATTAATAACTACAGAAATCATTGTCTGTGAACACGGTTTGCATGTCACCCACAAATGCAGGTTAGTCAAGTCAAGTTTATTTCTATTGCGCTTTTCACAACAGACATTGTCTTAAAGCAGCTTTACAGAATTTAACAGTGAAGGTGAATGGTGTGTGTTTATCCCTGATGAGCAGCCGTGTAGACTGTGGCAAGGAAAAACTCCCTTAGATGTAATGAGGAAGAAACCTTGAGAGGAACCAGACTCAGTAGGGGAACCCATCCTCATTTGGGTGACATCAAGAGTGTGATCATAAATCTTTCAACAATACAGAACACTGGAGAGTGAGAACTAACATGAGTACTGGAGTATAAGATTATAAGTAATGTTCTTTCTGCAGTCTTATACAGTCTTTATGGTTATAGAACTACAAGCTACTGAGCTTAACATTTGTGATCATCACAGATCCAGCATCAGCTTCTCCATGCCAGAGCCTTTAAACACTCCAGGAGGTCCAATGTCAAAGCTCCACACATGTAGTGGGATCCAACTGGCAATTGTTACAACTCTATTATGCAAATAACAGGGTATACGTGAACATGATCCAGAAACGTTGCCATTCTGTGGTCAGACCTAATCAAAATGTTGGAATGTTATGAGTTCAAATCCCCGCACTAACTTACTGTGACTCCCAGGGCCTCAGATTTACATTTGGAAGCTGCCCTTAATTAAAGGGACTTTTAATCATCTCATTGGTACAACTGAGCGGTTGAGACAATGTACATTGTTAAAAACGCTTTATAAAAAAAAAAAATGATTTGAATAAAATGATAAATGGCAGGTGAAACTCTGATGATCAGGATGCTGTTTGCCTTTAATGAAGAACTGAAGGCAAAAAAGATTAAGAGAATTCAAGCTGCTCGCTCATGTGGTCAATAAAATGCTAACTATCAACTATAAAACATTAATAAGGATTCGTGATCTTAAACAAAGCATCATTTGAGCGAATCGTTTAAGACATGATCAATAACGCCGAGTTGAAGTCTTGCTATCATGCTACCAAGACCTGCTCTTCAGCCCCTCCAACATGGTCATTAAGTAGATATAGATAATGTGGACCAGCGTTTAGTAAACCAGCGGGGAGTTGCAACATCAAGAGGATCAGAACGTTCAGCAAACACTTCTCGATGATTTCCCGCTGGGCGCCACGTTAGACGTTTGTTTGAAAGTTTATACCCAGGTCTGATCCTCGCTTTAATCCTTGCAGGGATCTCATTAAGGTTTAGTGAAGATTTCTATAGAAGAGCTGCTGCTTCTGCTGCTGTGTTTATCCCAGGGCTCTTTTACACAAACATCCCATAAACACACACTTTACAGCATGCCTTTACTCTTCTATACTGTGATCATTTATCTAATTTGCTGTCACCCAGACGACTTTCCTCATCCGCCGCTGCTAGCGAAAACATCTCCCCTTCACTGCACTGTACGCTTAAATTCGAATCGAATTGAATTAGCAATAGTACATCTGATTTAAATAATAATAATAAAATGAAGCTGGAGAATATCATGGGAACACAAAGTGCTGAAAGAACTGCAATCGAAGCTAACAAAGCCTCAGCGGTTTTCATTGTCACACACTTTCACATGCTTTTAAATCTATTGATGACAATAGTGAAATTCTTGCCTGTGGAAGCATTCAGACTTTCTGCGCCATCTTCTTTCAATACCAGACAATTTTATGGCAAATCTCACAGACGCACTCCAGAGAAACACTGCCGAGTGAACTGAAATAAAACCTTCATATCCGCCGATGTGAAGAAAAGCAAACATGGTTCATTCAAAAGGTCGCAAAAACCATGAGATAACCATCTAATGAAATTTACAAACACTATATGGACAAAAGTTTGTGGACACTTCAGCACCCCATCTTCTGGGAAGATGTTCCACTAGATTTTGTAAAGTTTTATGCACATCTTTATGGAGCTGGCTTTGTGATCATCCATGCTGGAGCAGGTTTTGGGTCTCCTAGTTAAAGTGAATGGAACATTTCACACTAAAGCAACCAAAGACGTCCAGTGTGCCCCTCCAAATTGGTTTTGGGAAGAACCACATTTGGCTCGAAAAGTCAGATGTCCCTATACTTTTGCCAGATGTGTCATCTATTGATATTTTAAAAGCAGAGATGGCAAAAGTCCACACATCCTTCACTCAGTAGAAGTGCAGATCCTCATGTTTTAAAAGATTCTGGTGAAAGTTGAAGTTCTGACTGCGCTTTTTTCCTCAAGTTAAAGTAAAGAAGTTTGTGCTCTGACGTGTTCTTCAGTAAAAACGAGTTATTATTACTACCTGTTTTAGTGTCACGCTGGAAACTAAACCTCACGTCATATTAATATAGGAATGTCTCTGTTCTTAGTCATGTTCTCATCACTGTCTCCCTCTGTCTCATCCACGTTAACCCCAAACTCCTTACTGTCTTCTGCTCTGCTCTGCTCACTGTGAGCTTCAGAAACTAGTCTACGTCTGTGGTGTGTGAGAGAGACAGGAGATGATCCACCAGTGGACTGAAAAAGCAGCGTAATGACATGAAACAGGTTGATGAGCTGAAAACGGTGCAGTGAGAAAGTAAACTAAAGTAACGATTCTGATTTAAAAATGGAGAAGTACAGATAATTGTGGAGTGAAAGTAAAATACTGATACCAGAAAAATCTACTGAAGTACAATAACAAAGTATTTGTAGTTCATTATTTCCCATCTTTTTGACAATAATTGTCAAATTGTTGTGGTTTAAGGGGAATTTATTCTGTTACAGGAAACGAATCAACCTTTGAGTTTTGGGTACTACATGAAGTTATTGTCCTTGTACAGTATAGACACAGAAAAGTAGTTCACACACTAGTTTGGTTTTTTGTTCCAGTTCTCGATATCAGTCGGTATTGAACAAAACACTGTTCTAAGCCTGAGGATAAAACGAGAAGAACATAAAGCTACACAAAAAGGAGGAATTTAAGCACTCCTCAATATAAAGGATGGAACCTGAAAAGGGTTGAGGAAGTAGATTTAAGGAGACTCAGGAGAGGAAGTTGAGATCAGGACACTGTATAAGCGTAGAGGTATAGGTGGAGTATAAGTGGAATGATATCGATACCAGTATCTAGTCTCGGGAGAACTTTACAAAGAATCCGCCATCTAGGGTTAGGGTTAGGGTTAGGAACTGTGGGCCATCATGGAATTGTGCAGCAAATCTGTCATTTGAAGGATTTTTATATGAAATAATGACTATAGACCATCAATTTACCCTTTACCCTTCTGATCCATGTTCAGTACTGAATTTAGGTTTTTATGTTATATATGGCAGCGGTATACAAGGTTTGATCAAATAAAATCTTGTTTAGACATCTGTTTTGTTTTTGATACCCATGGTATTGTGTGGAATTGTGTTTGCCAAGCAGAGTCTTACAACCCTCACCTTTCCTTCACTCTGCTCACCACCAGCTGAACACAAAGTAACAATACTCCCTATACAGAAACTCAACATTGTCCTGAATAAACTAACAGCAGGTGGTGATAAACAAATTGTATTTCCAGTCCACTGATACCAGAAGAAAGGGATACAAGTCTGAAGCCAGGACTGTGGACTACAGCAAACATTATTGAGGTTTAAAAGATAAAGTATTATTAGAAGAGAAGAATGGAGCATGTGTGAATGAAGCTGTGAGTGCAAAGTCATTCATGAACATTACTTTATGATATAAAGTGCCTGAAACGTGTGGAGACACTCAGTGTTTTATAGTGTTTGAGAGACACATTGATGATCATTTTAGTGCAACAAACTCGTTAATGTAACAATCTGAAACTTCACTTTGAACAAAAATCTATAAAGTCCAGATGTTCCACTTCAAAAATCCTCATTTAGCATGCAGAACAGTTTTGCACGCTCTCAGCACCCGGACAGCACCTACTTCTTCATCCCAGAGCAGTTCAGTAGGATTTAGGTGCAGTGACTGGGCAGGTCATTATGATAGATAACACTTACAGTACTCAGACGTGCGCTTCGGCTCATCGTTTTGTTGTACTTGTTACTTGTTACTTTCAATGAGCCGCAGTCCAGATGGAACTGCATGATGTTGAAGTGTGGAATGGGAGACATGTTGGTTCAGGATTCCTTTCACTTCCAAGAATAAGTCTCCATAACAACCCCCAAACCATTAAACATTCACCTCCATGTGTGAGTGTAGGGGTGAGGGAGTCTGATCACATCTTTTCTCCTGTTCTTCATCTCAAACAAGTTCTTCTGTTAGAGACACAAAATGTCCAATATGGTCTCCACAGAACTTTCTTTTATTCATTTACTGTCCAATTCTTGTGTGTTTTTCCTTTTACTGAGTTTATTGCATAGAAACAAAAGGGACCTGCATGTGTCTCAAAAACGATGAAAAACATGAACATACAGTACTAATGAGTGATTCTGAAGCAGAAACAGCGATACACAGCTCTGACAGGAGAAGCTGATAACACAACAGCCCATTCACATCACAAAACTGTTCAGAGTTTGACAAAAGACACATTGTGCACATTGGAGAAATCTTTCTCCAAAATTCTCCAACATTTTGGGACAAACTGCTTTGTTTGGCAGACCACCTTCTACCATCAGAACTTCATCCACACAGTGAAGCATGGTGGTGGTGGAGATGTTGAAGAGGTACTCTGGCCATGTTGTTAATTCCCTTTCGAATTTACTGACTTCCTGTAAACACTTATATGGAAAACTGCTCGTATAATGAGGCCACCATGGCCAAACTCCACCTTTTCATTTGCTTTCTGAGCCAAACAAAGTTACATGTTGTGTCAGTATTGTGTGTGTTGCTTATAAAAGATTGATCATTTTGTCATATCTTGGTATGCTTAGCTGACTATCAAAATTAGATGGATGAACTCACTGTTCAGTATAAATTCTAGGAGGCAGAGTTTTGTATGCCTGGAGGTTCTGAATCTGTTGATTATTGATGGCACCCAAAGCCAGAGATCACTGTAAAACTGTGAGAAAATCAAGAGGAGCATCTACAGCGCCTTTCTACAACCCTGCCACAAATAACCTTCTAAATATATAAGAAATAAATGCATGGTTTAAGAAGATACAGTCTAGAAACAAGTCAAATGATCTGCCATAATTACACTTGGTGAGGTTTCCTGCAATAGGAAAACATATCCAGGCTTTAAAAAGGAACAAAATGTCTTTAAGCGTTAAAACACTTAATCCAAGCAGTCGATTTAGTCTCATTTACTTAAAACTAGCTTTTTAATTTTTTGTTTGCATTCCTTCATTTGTGTGAAAAAATCTTGTGTGAGAAATCCCCTTAATTCAAGAATCGGCATCATTATATATTCTGTCTTAAAAGGAGATTTTTAAACTATTAAACTAACAATTATTTATTCAAATGAAGACTGTCTTGTGAACCGCAGTAGTTACGACACTAAAACAAAGTAAAATCATTATTTGCTGCTTCTCAAAATAATTTACACTTTTTGCCACATAAAACATTATTGAATGTATTTTGTAATATCTGAGCACAAAGATATTTAACATGAGAAACTGAAATCAAACACATTAATGTAGTAAAAAGAAACAAGTACTTTGTATTAAAGTTCTTCACACCAGTTATTACAGCTAAAATTAAGGTCATAAAATATCAATTTGCAGGTAAAATAACTCATCCAATCTTTACTATGTAAAAAAAATTAATAAATTATCTTAAAACAATCATAATAATTACACAGTCTGCTCTCGCAAAGAATTATGTTTTTTAAATGATATCTATAAGATTTTTTTGGCTAGAAATAAGATTGTAGGTCTTTTTGTTGTTGTTATAAGATTGTAACGCTTCTATTTAAATATCATAAATTTACATGCCTGAAAAAAAGCATCGCCATAAGTGTCACCTTGACGCGTTGCAAAACAAAAAAATACAGAACGCAGAGAAAAACATGGTAGGCGCTACAGAGAATGAAGCCGTGTCTGAACAAAAGCCTTCCCTGTGGTGTTTTATTGCATCCATGTTGCAGGAAAGTCAAACTTTCCTCTCCTACCGTTAGAGGACACGGCGTGTTTCACAAGTCATCAGAGGAAGACGAGCGTCCTGTATGGCTTCAGCCTGAGACACAGAGCAGGCGGCTGTTAAAGCTGCCACAACAGCAGACTTCTTCTCATTAGCACCACGTCGAGCCGAGCTAATAGCGAACAGCATTCACAAATTACTGACTGCTGCTCCGACAGGAGACGCAAACGCTGCTGAGGGAACCACAGCTTTAACCGAGCTACGCATGGAAAACTATGTGTATGAACTAAATGATTTTATGGATATTACTTTCACCATAAACAGACAAACACCATTTTAAAGGAACGTTCAAATTCTTTCTGGTTGAAGTTGTGTATCTTAGGAACTGTTCTAGCAAGTGGTGCTAAACCAAGGCCAGGAACATAGTGAAGAACCTTAGACAGCCAAACAATTGTGTTCCAGCATGTTCTGGAAGCTAAATCTATTTCGGTTTATTCTTGTATTATTTATTTTTATAATTGTGTAATACTGTATATATGTAGATAGATAGATAGATAGATAGATAGATAGATAGATAGATAGATAGATAGACAGACAGACAGACAGACAGACAGACAGACAGACAGACAGACAGACAGACAGACAGACAGAACTTTTTACATGTAGAAATATAAACATCTTATCATTTATAACGCTGTTTTTACTTCTGAACTTTCTCGAGCGTGTTAAATCCAATGACTCCACTGAAGCATTGCCTTTTTTCATTTTCATGTTACTCTTCCTATGAGATTAAGAAATGATCTCAGAAAGCACCGAAGGAGCCTAGCAATTAGCTTGTGTCCCTGCGGTGCACTCGGAGAGCTGATCAATACGAGCTTCTTCGAAGCCGAGTTATTTATCTTTCACTCTTTATTGGGTTGAAACCGGCTGCTTTCCATGAATGTCGCATAAACGCACTCAAAAACAAAGTGCAATTTATAAGCAGTTTATGTGGAAATAATAATAATAATGAGCTTTTATCAGTTATATTAGAGAAGGTCATATAGTAAGAAGGTAAAGGAGGATAAAGTAAAGTAGGATTTCTCATATAAAATATGGACAAAAGTATTGGGAAACGAGCACACAATCGTGTAGGACGCCTTCGGATGCTGTTGGAAGTGTGTGGAAGATCTCCTGCTATTGAGCTCCAAAATAAGCTATTCAACATAAATGTGAACTCTGACTGCACCCCCAGGCCTCCTCACCTTCAGCACCTGACTTTTCTATCACCCTTGTGGCTAAATGGATCTCCACAAAATCTAGTGAAACGTCTTCCCAGAAGAGTGGAGCTTATAAACGGGATGTTCAAAAAAAAGCACATATCAATCTTATGGTCAGGTGTCCACAAACTTTTGCCTGTTAATTTATTTAATCCAATTTTGTCTTTCAAACCAGTAAACCTAGAAATGTCCAGTTGTATAGATGTTCTGAACTCTGATATGAACTGACCTTCTGGAATCCCCATAAACCTGCATCTTACTTTAGTAAATTATTGGTTGGAACCAATTTATTCTGGATCTCATCTCCTGTCGCTTCATCTCATTTCGTCTCGTCTTTTTCCAGCTCGTTTTCTACTAATCGAACTGTTTTTCATCTCTATTTATTAGTGAAAGTTCTGAGAAAGTTCTCACTAATGTTTTTGTCAAAAATGTTTTACGCTTTCTTCTATAAACACAATTTTTAAAAAAATTTAATTTTTATAATTTTTTTAATAAAAAAATGATATAATTCCTACCAGGAGAAATTCAAGTTGCAGGTACACTATATTGCCAAAGGTTTGTGGACACCAGGTTATAAATGTTGCATGTGCTTTTTTTGAGCATCGCATTCCACATTTGGTCCCAATCTGCTCTTATAATTCTCTCCACTCTTCTGGTAAGATGTTCCTGTAGATTCACCAGATGTTCATCATCCACAAGGGTGTTAGTAAATTCATGTACTGATGACGGTGAGCTGAGGAGGCCTGGGGTGCAGTCAGTCTTTACATTCAAAGCTTTTCAATGGGGTGTGGGTCTATAGCAGAAGATCTTCATGGAGCTGGGTTTGTGCACTGAGGCTTTACAGGTTTGGGTCTCCAAATTCAAGTGAAGGTGAAAGTTTATTATACCGCATCCAAAGACGTCCTGTACAACTGTCGTCTTTGTGGTAACAGTTTGGAGAAGAACCACATATAACAGAAGGTCAGGTGTCCCAATACGTTTGTCCATATCAAAATTCTGAATAAAGTAAATCCAGAACCAGTTCATGATTTATGGTTTGAAATTTCAGTTTTGAGATCTGAATAGACACATGAATGTTATTTCTACTTTCTTCAGATTTCTGTACTTTAGTAAGTCCGTGTATATAAATGTTTCTCTTTGAATAAGAACATGAATATGTACACGGCTTTGTCGGACCCAGACAGAAGATTTTTAGAAAATTGTCACCACACAACTTAGTCATAAAAGATTCAGTGTGTGAGTGACAGCGCTGCCTTTATCACCGAAACACCTGCTCCACGCTGACAGAGACAAAGGTTCTTCAGTCCCCCATGTGGTTTGTCCTTGTCTCGGTGTCTTGATCAGAGAACTAAGGAGTTCAGCTCCCAGTCGAGGAGACGTGTTCCATCACAGATATAGATCCGAACACATCTCCCTCCACTGCGCTTCCTCACACACACGTTCGATAGCAGACCCCCGATGGACGAGCTATCAGCATGGCTCTGTGTGCGATCCGATACAGGGTTCTGATACGATGTAGTGATGCGTGAACTCTTTTTGTCAGTATTTATGTGCAATAATATCTCTACACTAATACTGAGGTCAGGTGAAAGAAATCAGGAAAACATGCAGCAAAGGCAAAGACATGTTCATTTACAGGATCTTTTTTAACGACATTTTTGTTATAAATACATGATTCTGAGATAAATAGATAAATAGCAATGAAATACTTGGGTCACCTCTTAATCTGTCATTATATAACACAAATAATGCTTTTAACAACAGACGTCTTTACAAAGCAGCTTTTCAATCATATCTGGAAAACAGTCTTATGCTTTAAATAAATCCTCCTTAAATATATTCTTTATTGCCTCCACTATTACTACCTCATGCTATTTGTGATACTTAGTAATATTGCTAGTTGTTTTACTACTGCAATTGTTGCTATTAATTCAGTTTAATTCAATGTCCCAATACTGTAGCACTGTAGCAGTGTTGGTGCTTCTAATCAAACTGCTGTTCCGACCTCTGATAGGTTTCCTGCTCCTACAACCATTATTTATATTAATCTTTTAACTACTGTACCACTGATGTACTGCTGCTACTTCTAGACCACCTGCTACTGTTACAACCACCACTGCTGCTTCTCCTCCTCCTCCTCCTCCTCCTACTACATTTACCTTCACATTTATGGAATTTATAAACTCATTATAACTACTTTCACTAATACAAACACTGTTCCTCATTTTTCTGCTGTCACTTCTACTACTAAAATCACTGTATCATCAGCACCCCCGAGAGAAACGCTATGGAAAATAAAGAAAATGGACTATTGGGAGAAATGTAATACATATTTATGGATACAAATATATTAAAACATAAGTCAGTGATTCATATAGAGATAAGGCCTGCAGGACCTACTGGCTCTGATGGAACACCACTGATATTACGACTATATTTACATTGACATTTATGGAACACTGTTATTATTACTACTATTACTTACATTACTACTACTACTAGTACTATTACTTACCACACTACTACTTAGTACTTTAATTACCACTACTATTAGTCCTATTACTACTAATACAACTGCCACTACTATTACAACTATTATAACTACTAGTAATGCTAATACTAGTCCTATTATCAAATCAAAGGTCAAATCAAATGTAACTAGAATATTGAAAAATTAATAATATAAAAATCTAAAGTATAATATATAAGTATTAAAAAATCACAAGGAAAAGGAAGTAGGATATAAAACAGAATACAGAATGTGCAAATACAATCGAAATAAAAATAAACAGCAGAGGAGCAGTCGCGACGGCAGCCGACCTCAGGGCCATCTTGGAAAGGGCTAATTACTAATACTTCTACTCCTGTTACCACTAGTCCAATTATAATCAGTATTTTGCTGCTCCTACTGTTATTACTCCTGCACACTGCTTCTGGTATTAGAAAGCCTAATTCTCATGCTTTGCCATGTTCAGGTGCTTGGTATTAGCACTGACCTCAATGGCAGGAAGTGCGTTTTATTTTGTGGAAGAAAAAAGGAGTGAGATAAACTTTATTCACCATCATTTAAGATAAAGAGATTTTAGTTCTCACGCATACAACTCCTGATGCCCTCCCTGCTTTCCACGTGCCAGGAGAATTAAAAAAAAAGAAGAAGAAGATTGGAGTGAATCATGTGTGATGTGATGTGATGTGATGTGATGCTCGAACCCACACTATAAACAGGGAGTGCTATTCAGAAATAGCCTCATCCAACACTCCAAATCTACTATACCACTTTCCTCTACATTCCAAGACATGGCAAAAATCCCAGATTGAAAGTAGAGAAAAGTGTGAAAAGCATTAAAAGCAGGTCCTGAGATAGAGGTGATGATATAGAGAGCTTCAAGCAGAGTTCTCTCTCGGGGGCTAAATTCAATTTAGTTCCCTTCAACCTCATCCACAGTCCTTTATCGTTTCAATCAAAGAAACCGAAATCCGAAAGCTTGCAAGCTTGGCCTCATTCCAATTCAACATACACACCAATCTGTATCGTTCAGGAGATCTAAAATATATGTGGATGTGTTCTCGACTGGAGCAGTGTTTACACTGTTAAAAGTCCTCTGGCGGGTTTAGTTCCTTTCTAACAATGTGTTTATAATCCTGAGTGGTTTCTCGTGCAACACTCATTTACTCAGGCTAAAAAAATACTCAAAAAAGGCAGATTCAAGGGGACGGACTAAAGATTCTTCCTATAATCCTATAAAGGAACCCATCTGTCAGGTCAATATACAATATATGGAGAAAAAGTATTGGGACACTTGACCTTTCCTGCCATATGTGGTTCTTCTCCAAACTGTTACCACAAAGCTGGAGACATGCAATTGTCTAAGATGCGGTATAATAAAATTTTGCCTTCACCTGAACATGGAAACCCAAACCTGTTCCAGCATGTCGATGCCCCTGTGCACAAAACCAGCTCCATTAATATTTGCTATAGATGCTTTGGTGTGGAAGATCTCCTGCTATAAAGCTTCAAACCTACTGAACAACTTTGGGATGAATGTGAACACTGACTGCACCCCAGACCTCTTCACCTTCTCACCTACCTACATTTACTAACACCCTTGAGGCTGATGAACACAAATGTCCACAAGCGCACTCAAAAATATATTCTCAGACAAACGCATACCATTGTTATGACCAATATAGTGTGTCAAACAGGTGGGATCAAAGTCAGGTCAGGCGATGCCAAGCGAAACATGATCAAAAAACAGAGTCAAAACAGAAACAGCCAAACAATCTCTTGGTAAGGACAGATGTAGTAAGACAGAGCGTATACTTCACGATTTGATTGAATGAACCAAGTCCTTTTAAACCTCAGCAGTGATTGTGTGTGTAATTACAGCCAGGTGTGCTCAATCAGACACCTGGGTGACTGTGAATGTAGAAGTGTGTGAGTTTCTGAGCAGTGTAGATTGAAAAACAGCTGTCGTCTACTGTGTTGTTCTTGCTGATTAGCCACTATCAGTGAGGAGCAAAAACAAGGGATTCTGACGCATTAAAGATGTTCTGAATGTTCTTTATAGATGTAGAGAGGCGCTTTCCATGAGTCAAACCAAACCTGATCTACTCTAAATAATGCAGCTAGCTAATACACTTCATTCCAGTGGTGGACAGTAATGTAGTAAATGTAATGTATTGCTGTATTTCAGTATCTTTTTCACGTATTTGTACTTTACTGAAGTATTTATATTTGGGGAGATTTTACTGTAACTTCACTACATTTCGAAGTCAATTATTTGAATATTTTAACTACATTTTGTGAAATCAGTTGTTTCTTTTAAATCAGTTGTTTCTTTTCACCAATCAGGATCGAGCGCACGCTCTGTTTTACACGTGTTCTGATTGGCACTTGGTGTATCTACTGATCACCAACATACAGTTCAGCATCAGTTCAACATCAAGCAGAACATTTAGAGAGGAATAAATGATGAAGAAACTCCAGACTCGAATTCACCACCACACACGTGACCTCATTTAGACGTTTATTTTGAAGGTTTTGTGTTCATGATGATTGTAATAGAAATCAATCAGTGTTTGAGTCATTAATATCATTCTATTAATAGATCAGTGTGCTGAGAGTCACATTCGAGTCTTTACACACAAACTGAGGTGATTAAGTGAAGAGTCTTGTGATAAAAATGATAATAAGAACATTATATTACTAATGAATAGTGTTTCTGTGCTGCATCTTGGTGTACACCCAATAATACGAGTTATTTTCCTATAAGTATATGTGTAGCGATGTTCTTGTATGTTGATGGATAATGACCTTGCAGTCAATTAAATTAGCATTAAATCAGGAAATGGTAAGAGCAGCAGTTTTTCTTCACCAGTAAAAGAGATGCTTTCCTCATCAGGGAAAAAAGCTTCATTGACTGAATATTAAACTGCACTTTTATCCAGCATAAAAAGTCTTTCAGTAAAACTCCCATTATGGCCAAATTCTGCTGACATCATCTCCACATTTTACCGAATAAGCACTTGACCCAAAGTAAGACCCAGTGACTCGGTCCAACCCGAGAGGACCTGGATTATTTTATAGCACTATTAATAATGTACATTGTACATCCTCGGTGCCGTATCAGCATTGTGCTTCCCTACCTTCTGTCGAATCTCTTCCTCCATCTTGATGGGCGAGCCGAGCTCCGCTACCTGTTTGACTCCTTCACTTGCGTAACCTCCGTATTCCCAAAGCACATAGTCCTTGGAGTGTGAAGCGCCAATGATGGCTGACCAGTGATTGGCTCGTCCTGTTACAGAAAACAGATTCACTTAGCAGCAAAATAGTCACATTATTAATGAATAGAAAAATACTTGAAAAATGTGTGTTACCATTACTACTGTATTAATGCTTCTGTTTCTGTTACTATTATTAGTCCCAGTATTCATTTATAAAAATCTATTTAAAAAATGTTTGGCTCTTGTTCCTATAACAATTACTATTAATGCTCCTGTTACTATTACTAGCTGCATTATTAATTACTATAAATACAAAAAAATTACTAAAGATATAACATAAAATTGGCTTCTGTTGCAGTACCTATTTTAAATCATGCTCCTGTTACTGTAACTAATACTATTTATTCTTCTGTTACTGTAACTCATTTAATTAAAGCTTCTGTTACTGCAGTTGTTGCTATTAAACTCTTGTTACTGTCACTTGCTCATTAGAGATAAATGAACATGCTCTAAACATATCAATTAAATCTTTAAAACCTCTCTGTTCTTACAGTCTTCCTGACAGTGTTCGGGGCTCGGACATGCTCTCCGAGTTAAAGTGCAGATTAAAAACATATCTTTTTAACAAAGCCTACACATAACATACGTCTCACATCATAACCTTGTGCTCCAGAACATCTGATCACATCACATTATCAACTTGTGCTGTTAATATCATGAACAGCAGCTTCGCTAATTTCTTTCCACTGCTTCTCTTTCTCTCCCCATCCCGAGGCTTCCTGAGGTTCCTCCAGCTCCAGTCATGTCCCACCTCATAAAGATTATGGACCTTTAAAGAAATAGATGCCGAACCCGCAAACATTCTGAACCATCTAGGGACGTACCAGTGCCAGCTGGATCCCACTACATGTGTGGAGTTTTGACAGTGTACCTCCTGGAGTGTTTAAAGGCTCTGGCATGGAGAAGCTGGTGTTGGATCTGTGATGATCACAAATGTTGAGCTCAGTAGCTCCTAGTTTTATAACCATAAAGACTGTATAAGACTGTAGAAAGAACATACTTATAATCACACACTCCAGTGCTCATGTTAGTTCTCTCTCTCCAGTGTTCTGTATTGTTGAAAGATTTATGATCACACTCTTGATGTCACCTAAATGAGGATGGGTTCCCCTTTTGAGTCTGGTTCCTCTCAAGGTTTCAAGGTTCCTCTCAAGGTCTCAAGGTGATTTTTGTAAAGCTGCTTTGAGACAATGTCTGTTGTGAAAAGCGCAATAGAAATAAACTTGACTTGACTTGACCCTGTTAAGCTGCTTTAGGATAATATCCAAAATTGATTGGAATTGGAATCACATTTACATTGGATTCGAATTGGATTGACAGTCATGTATCTGTGCACTGGTTTATGTGACTGATCACTGCGGGTGAGAATAATCATATTGCCATTCATTTGCGCAGAACATTTTACAGACTGCAGTGAGTAATCTTCACAAACTAAACACTCTGACAACAGTGTGATCAGCAGGAACAGCCTAAAGATCCATAAAGTTACTGAGCACCTCAAGAACTTTGAGACTGTAATTAATATACACCTCAACAATGATGGAACTGCAATGGGATCCCTTATGAGTCTGGTTCCTCTGAAGGTTTCTTCCTCATGCCATCTCAGGGAGTTTTTCCCTTCACCACAGTCACCACTGGCTCTCTTAATCAAGATAAACGTATAGACATATACACTCTTTTATACAAATGTACAGCCTCTTTATCTCTCTAAAACTGCTTTGAGACACTGTCCATTGTTAAAATAACTATAAAAAATTGAATTGTTACTACCTGTGTAATTACTGTACCACCATCACCAATGCTAACATTATTACTACTAATACTATAATTATTACTATTCATACATTTTATCATCTTCTGCTCTTTTTAACAACGATTATATATATATATATATATATATATATATATATATATATATATATAGAGAGAGAGAGAGAGAGAGAGAGAGAGAGAGAGAGAGAGAGAGAGAGAGAGAGAGAGAGAGATTTGTATGTATAAAAATATAGAAAAGAGAATTGCATACACACATCACATACATATGATATCTATATATCTATATCTATATGTATCGACAGACAGACAGACAGACAGACAGACAGACAGACAGACAGACAGACAGACAGACAGACAGACAGATAGATAAATAGATAGATAGATAGATAGATAGATAGATAGATAGATAGATAGATAGATAGATAGATAGATAGATAGATGTGCATATATCTAAATGGTCACATCTTTTACCCAAACCATCAGGTTTTTATATTTCCTGTAATACAATGTACCTTTTTTTCATCTCATATGTTAATACCCATGAAGAAATTACAATAAGCATATGATCTGAGCAGCTCAGTTTGTCTTTGAAGCAGAACAACATTCTCATTTTTTTGCCTTCATCTCGTCCAGTGTAGCCCAGCGTTCCTGAAGGCACACAGTTGAAATGTCATGGAAATAAATCTGAAGCATTAAAAATGCCAAATAATAACCTTTGTGCCCTGAAAGTAAGATGAGGCTCATATTTATCTGCTTTTTGTCTAAAGGACGGATGGTTTAGAGGAGAAAAATCAGGCTGATGGCAGGTGGCTTCATGCTGCACCTCCTCCCTTGTGCTGTTTCTAACAATTCCTTCACACCTGTTCCACATAGCAACCTTTCTTTTACAATCTATTCCCTGAGCTCCACCTCTCCACCCCCCCCCTCCAACACACACACACACACACACACACACACACACACACACACACACAATCAGTTTTATAAACTCCTACATTTCATTCCTGGCTTCATCCTGTTTCCAGACACGCTTTTAATCAGCATATCGATCCGACTTGCTCAAGCCTGAACTGGAATTCAGTGCGTCAGTAACTCTGTTTCTTAATTTACTCCTCTGAACACCATCTCAGAGTGTTTGGAAGCTCTGCGGCTATATCAGTTAATGAGGTTTGGGTTTGGGTCTCCTAGTTTAAGTGAAGGGCAAATTACATGCTACTGCATCCAAAGACGTCCTGTTTAAGGAGGAACCACATATGACTGGAAAAGTCAGGTGTCCCAATACTTTTGTTGAAGGTTTAGACATTGGACTATGGATCAGAAGGTCATGAGTTCAAATCCCAGCACCAAGAAGCTGCCACTCCTGGCTCACTTGCTCACGTCGTCTAGACGTCACAATTTGTTGCTCAAATCCTTACATTTTTCCTTCTTCCAACACGTCGACATTGAGGACAATATTTTCACTTGCTGCCTAATAAATAAATCCACCCACTAACAGGTTCATGATGAAGAGATCATCAGTGTTCTTCACTTCACCACTCAGAATCTTATGATGTGAAGGTTATTCCTGATTGGTGTGTATCCATGCTGCTTTCCGACAGTGTGTGTTGTGTTTCTGACTCACTGGGATAGTCTTTGGGGTGCAGTTTTTCGGACCAGTTCCCGTAGAAGGTGACTCTGTACTTGGCCGTTCCACAGGCACAGCAATCCAGCAGAGGTTTTTCAGTGGCCTCACCATACAACGGCTCTGGAGAGGAGAAAACCCAAAATTACTCACACAAAAAAAGAGAGCACACACACACACACACACACACACACACACACATACACACTGAACAAAGTCGACATACATTTTTAAAAGTGGAGAAAGAAAAGAACCGGAGAAGAACGATGCATGACTCGATCAGAGGAAGGAAACGAACGTCTCCGTGGTGAGAATCAAAGCCTCACCTCTCTCACACAGTCGCTTTGTCAGAGATCCTTCATCCTGGAAAGAGATGATCTTCCTCTGAATGATGCTCGCTCTAGAAAATACCGACAGGAGATCAGATGAGATGCAAGAGGACAGGAGATGTCCTCAAAATCTCCCAAACCTATTAATATACACAAATGATTATTTCCATACACACATTTCACCTTGAAACACATAACGCCTGCATGCAACGACCTTCAAACTGTCACTTCCATCATTTACATCATTTTACAAATGATTTCTTTTTAAGCTTAAAATATTTCCATAAATAATTCATAATTGAAAAAATTAATTAATTAACAAATAAATTTACAAATAAATCAATAAATGAAATCAAATGAAATAAAACATTTAGATGAAGATTTTTTCTTTACTCGTCCTGTGTGTCTTTGAAAAACAATCAGTTTTCAATGATCTTTTCCATCATCCCGTTTTCCATCATCCGGCTCTCCATCACTCCATTCTCTATCACCACCTTCTCCATCATCCTGCTCTTCATCATCCTGTTCTCCATCATCCCGCTCTCCATCACTCCATTCTTCATTACCATATTCTGTATCACCTTGATCTCAATCACTTCATTCTCCAAGAACTCTCTGTTTTCTGTTATGCCATTCTTAATCTCCCTGTTCTCCATCACACCATTCCCCATCGCACCTAGCTTCATCAGCCATTCTCAATCACCCACTTCTCCATCCCTTTCCTTTGGCCTGTTATCCAATAGTCTGTTATCCATCACTTTTACGCTCCGTCAAACCATTCACCATCACCCTCTTTTTTATCTCTCCATTCTCCATTACCCTGTTCTCCATCACCCTGTTCTCCATAACCCTATTCTCTATCACCCTGTTCTCCAGTACCCCCTCTCTATTATTCTGTTCTCAATCACCCCATTCTGCATCCCCCTGTTCTCCATCAGCCCTTTGCCATTACTCCATTCTCCATCAGACTGTTCTCCATCACCCACTTCATAGTTACTCTGTTCTCCATCACCCCATTTTCCATCACCTTGTTCTCCATCACTCTGTTCTTTATTCCTCCATTTTCCATCTCTCTGCTGTCCATTACCCCATTCTCCATCCCTCTGTTCTCCATCACCACATTCTCCAGACCGCATCTCAGTCTCCATGCTGTAAGCCACATCATGCTTTGTGATATGAATACTGAGTAAACCGATGACTCTTTCATTTACTCTTTAATTCGTTCCGTTTGTAGATTTTTCATCCTTTGTGTCTCGCAGGAGTCCTCTTTCCTCCCAGGCGAGGTTTCAGCCATACAGTTTCATCCACATCCTTCTTTTTATGGTCTGACCTTTAAATGGCCATAATGCAGCAATAAATCCCTCGTTTCCTCTGCTAGTGAATAAATAAATGGGAGACCTTAAGAAGCGCAGCCCGAGTGGAGATAAGATCAGGGGCAGCTGGCGTGAAGGTGCTCGCAGGGCCACGAGCCTCCTGACTTCCAGAGATAACACCTGACAGGTATGGGTTCATCTTTGGCCTTATGACAGCATTATTTATTTCTGGAGAATAATTTTGTACTTTAATGGAACAGAGATACATCAGTGGTGAGAGATGTGAGGTCGGGACTGATTTCTTTTAAGTCCAGATCGGTGATTCTGGATTTGTGGTGATCTGATGTCTTGGTCTTATCAAGATGTCTTGATAATAATTCAGTGCAAATTATAAATAAGCAGTCCAGGTTTAAGGGCCTTTGTGATCGGAGACCACCCAATTCCCAAATCAGGCTGTGATGAAGCTCCTCATGACAGTCCACCTGTAGAACGTGGTAATGATGGACATGACATTCAGAGGCAGATTGTTGGCATTGCACCCGTCTGCATGCTGACTTCTTGTTCTGGCAGGCCACATTTAGTCCAAATTTGCAGATATAAGAAGCTTCACTCTTCTGAGAAGATGTTCCACTTGATTTAAGGAGATTCATTTAGCCACAATTGTGTCTGTAAAGTCAGGTACTGATGTAGGTGAGAAGGTGAGGAGGCCTGGGGGTGTAACCCTAACCCTAACCCAACTTTAATAGGTTTAGAGATCTGTAGCAGGAGAACTTCCACATATTCCAATCCAAATAAGAGAAGAATTTCATGCTGCATCCAAACATGTTTTCTGCTGTTGTGGGCCACCCATTTTAAGGTAACAGTTCGGGTAAGAACAACACATGACTGGAGAAGTCCAGTGACCCAAAAACAGATTCCAGACCCAAAACGCTTTATTTTATCACTGAGTTATTGACAGATATTAGATTTCAGTTCTCTGTCTAATATCAGCACTAGTCATTAGTATCAATATTACACCACTGCAGGCTGAACAGGAGACAGAGGGAAAAAATGTCTCCACAGTGTCACGGCTTTCTCCAACACACACACACACGCACGAACACGTACGGCCCAAAAGAACCGTCTTCCTGTCCTGAACGGCCGTAATTGTCCATGCTTTAATTCAATCTCACCCCAATTTCATACGTCTCGGAGAAACCGAGCAGCAGAAAAGAGCTGCTCCGTTTCAACGAGCCACCAGGCAATCAGGAGCAGTAATGGTTATTTAACATCCAATTTAAATTCTATCAATGAGACGTTATTAAGGCTAGATTCACTTTCCTGCATGTACATGGCTGATGCTAATCGTATTTCTCTCAGTGTGTGTGTGTGTGTGTGTGTGTGTGTGTGTGTGTGTGTTTGGGTATAAAGGAAGGAGAATTCTTTTCAGGTCAGTGCTCATGGCTTCCAAACGTGTAAATATGAGAGTAGAGAGTTTTATAAAAATGCTGTACGTTAGGATGCAATGCAACATGACTTTTATGATAAATTACACTAATGTTTGTTTTTTTTAATAAAGAACAGGAGAGCTGCTAATCATGATTTTATAACACACTATAACTGTAAGGCAGTCGGAGAAACGGTGCCAGATGTCAGTGAGTCGCTTCTGCCAAAAAATACAGCCAAAAATAAAGAACAGATGTAGCTGTGAGCAGCGGGGGCCAAGCACTTTAAAAACTTTTACTTCATGTAAAAAAAAGCATCATGCATTAATAAGAAAGGGTTTAATCAGTGGGACTGAGGATTAAACAAGAATATTTGTAACAATTTCAAATATTGTTCTACAAACATTTATATATATATATTTAGTCCCAATTTGCTCTTATAATTCCCGCCACTCTTCTGGGAAGATGTTCCACTATTTCAGAGTGTGCTTAAGGATATTTGTGTTCATCAGCCACAAGTGTGTTAGTAAAGTCTGATTCTGACGAAGGTGAGAAGGTGAGGAGGTCTGGGGTGCAATCAGTGTTCACACTCATCTCAAAGGTGTTCAACAGGTTTGGAGCTCTTTAGCAGGAGATCTTCCACTTCAAAGCATGTCAAGCAGGTGTTCATTGAGCTGGATTTGTGCACAGGGGCATCGTCATGCTGGAACCGGGTTTGGGTCTCCAAGTTCAAGTGAAGGGAAAATTTCATGCTACAGTATACAAAAGTCAGGTGTCCCAATTCTCTTGTCTATATATATATATATATATATATATATATATATATATATATATATATATATATATATATATATATATATATGAGGATGACTCGAAACATAACTGAAAGTCTAGGAGGAGTTCACAAGAGCAAAAAAGTCCAAGTCAAATGGTGTTTCTGATGGAAATGAAATTGGAGTAATCTGTTCTGTTCAGCTTGAGCCGAAGATTTTACAATATGACACTCGAGTCTCAATTTACTCCGAACAAACTCAACATGTTCCTGGAAATAAAAGATGGATATAAAACCACTGAGTTTGACTTTTCTTTTTGGAAAGTTACACACTGTATCAGATGGTGTGTAATCAGATATCAGATGTTGAAATCATCATCATCATCATCATCATCGGTATAAAGAAGAGCATACGGATGGGAGAAAGATGTTAAATGTTTTTTTTGATGGTTAAATAACCAAATGAAAAAGAAAAACCAACAG